>NC_063367.1:23283436-23350472 GCF_021869965.1 Rhincodon typus | reverse complement strand
GGTCCCACACACACTGACTCTCACTGGGGTACGGGTCCCGCACACACCGACTCTCACTGAGGTACGGGGTCCCACACACACCGAATCTCACTGCAGTACGGAGTCCCACACACACCGACTCTCACTGGGTACGGGTCCCACACACACCGACTCTCACTGGGGTACGGAGTCCCACACACACCGACTCTCACTGGGGTATGGAGTCCCACACACACCGACTCTCACTGGGGTACGGAGTCCCACACACACTGACTCTCATTGGGGGACAGTCTCTCACACACTGACTCTCACTGGGGTACAGGGTCCCACACACACTGACTCTCACTGGGGTACGGAGTCCCACACACACACACACACAGACTCTCACTGGGGGACAGTCTCTCACAAACCGACTCTCACTGCGGTTCAGGTCCCACACACACCGATTCTCACTGGGATACATGTCCCACACACAGCGACTCTCACTGGGATACATGTCCCACAGACACCGACTCACTGGGGTACGGGTTCCACAGACATCTACTCTCACTGGGGGACAGTCTCTCACACACCGACTCTCACTGGGGTATGGATCCCATAGACACCAGGGGTTCACTGGATAGTCAGATTGTTGAATCATAACTAATGCCTCCTCAGAGGCTCTGTGAGATTTTCAGAAGTGCTCCCACTGCTGGTATATTCAAGAATAACAAAAATACCACAAAATAATATTTTCTACTGAAAACACTGTCCTTGATAACACAGTGTGGAGCTGGAGGTACACAGCAGGCCACCCAGCACCTGAAAATGGGTCCCGACCGGAAACATCAACTTTCCTGCTCCTCTAATGCTGCCTGGCCTGCTGTGTTCCTCCAGCTCCACACTGAGTTATCTCTGACACCAGCATCTGCAGTTCTTACTATCTCTGAACACTGTCTTTGAGCCTGAATTTGAAGAAAGTAATTCCTAATACTCTACACCAACTAATGCTGCAATCAAGATTGGAGACACGGCCCTGAATGGTTTTTTTCAGCTTTGTCACTGGATCCTCAGTCACATCTGTTTTTGCCACTTTAATGCTCTCGGTCTAACCAGGGCCAGGATCTGTTTGCTTCTTCAATGGTGCAGGCTCCAACTCAACTCTCGCTTTCTCAACTATTTTTTCATTGTTGTTATATTTTTTCTATTCTGTAGAAAAGAATCCCAGCTTCACTTTCTCACTCTATTTCTTTCATGAGCAATCTATGCAGCACGGTCTCAGTACTGCTGTCTCATGATGTCAAGGACCTGAGTTCAATTCCACTGAAGGCCACTGTCTGTGTGGACTTTTCACATTCTCCCCATGTCTGCGTGGGTTTCCTCTGGGTGCTCCGGTTTCCTCCCACAGTCACAAAGACGTGCAGGTTAGGTGGATTCGCCATGGGAATTTGCCCATAGTATCCAGGGATGTGCAGGCTAGGTGGATTAGCCATGGGAAATGCAGGGTTACAGGGATAGGTTAGGGGAGTGGATCTGGATGGGATGGTCTTCAGAGGATCGGTGTGGACTCAATGGGCCAAATGGCCTGCTTCCACGCAGTAGAGATTCTATATCTATCTCTGGGTTGTTGGGATATGCAATGTTTTTTCCCCATCAGGCTTGTGTGTGGGCTGCTCTCTTATTATATTCACTCTTTAGCCCCCTTACATTTGATTCCCACATCACCCAGAGTTTGTTACTCAAAGATCATTACAGCCTTTGTTCAAACATGGACAAAAGAGCTGAATTCCAGAGGTGAGGTAAGCGTGACAGCCGTTGACATCAAGGCTGCAAACTCTCCACTGGTTGGAGTCATACCTGGCATAAAGGAAGATGGCTGTGGTTGTCGGAAATCAGTTGTCACAGCTTCAGAACATCTCTGCAGGAGTTCCTCAGGATAGTGTCCCAGGCACGACCATCTTCAGGTGCTTCATCAATGACCATCTATCCATCCTAACGTCGGAAGTGGGGGATGTTCGCTGGTCATTGCACAATGTTCAGCATCATTCGCAACTCCTCAGATACTGAAGCAGTGCAAGTTCAAATGCAACAAAGATCTGAACAATTTCCAAGCTTGGGCTGACCAGTGGCAACTAACATTCCTGCCACACAAACACCAGACTATGAACATCACCAATAAGTGACATCTAACCACTGTCCCTTGACATTCAATAGTGTTACCATCACCGAGTATCAACATCCTTGGGAGTCACCATTGACCAGAAACTCAACTAGATTTGCTACAAGAGCAGTTCAGAGGCTTGGAATACTGCAGCAAGTAACTCACCTACTTACTTCCCAAAGCCTGCCCATTATTTACAAGACACGAGTCAGGAGTGTGATGGAATAATATCCACTTGCCTGGATGAATAACAAAGGCAGCAGGTAGATGGAAATGCTACCACCTGCAAGTTTCCCTCCAAGCCACTCAACATCCTGTCTTAGAACTATATCCCTGGGTCAGAATCCTGGAATTCCCTCCCTGAGGGCAAGTCACAGCAGGTGGGCTGCAGCATTTCAAGAAGGCAGCTCACTACCACTTTCTTAAGGGCAACTATGAACAGGCTATAAATGCCATCCATTGAGCGTCAGCCTCATCCCACAAATGAATTTAAAAAAAACTACCAGCAAGTTTTGAATTTTTTTTCCATGGGACATCAGCATTGCTGCTGGCCCAACACTGATTGTTCACCCCTAATTACCCCCAAGAAAGTAATTATGAGTTGTCTTGAGCTACTGCAGTCCATATGGTGTAGACAGACCCATACCCTTCCTATAATGTGGTGACCAGCACTAGGCATCATACTTTCGTCATGAAGACACCACAGCATGATAAAAGTTCAACATAACTGTGTTTATATTCAAAGACTTTACTTCTGAAGCCAATATCCCATATGCTTCAAGAATTATTCTCAAGATTGATGCACATGAGCCCCCAGGTCATGGTGTCCATGCATCTATCTTCAGAACTGAGCCATTTTGTCCAGATTATAGTGATATATTTCCAAGTCAAGCTAGTGAGTGACTTGGAGGGGATCTTGCAGCAGGTGGTATTCACATGCATCTGTTTATTTGTCTTTCTAAGTAATGTCGGTCAGAGATTTGGAAGGTGCTGTTTAAAGAACCTTGGTGAATTTCTGCAGTGCATCTTATAGAAAGCATAGCAATGGTGATGCCATTGAATATCAATGGGAGATTTTTAGATTATCTCTTGTTGGACACCATCATTTGTAAAGCTTGAATGTTCTTGCTACTTGTCACCCTAAGCCTGGATATTGTCCAGGTCTTGTTGCATTTGGACAAAGACCTTCAGTGTGACGAATAGCAAATATTTTGAACATTGTGCAATGATCAGTGAATATCCCCACTTCTCAACTTATGATACAGGGAAGGTCATTGATGAAGCAGTTGAAAATGGTTGGGCCTAGGAACTACCCTGAGGAACTCCTGCAGTGATGTCCTGGAGCTGACATGAGTGACCCCCAAAAGCCACAACCATCTTCCTATGTGCCAGGCATGAGTCCAACCAGCAGAGAGTTTTCTCCTGATTCCCATTGCCTCCAGTTTTGCTAAGGGTCCTTGATTTCACACTAGGTCGATTGCTGCTCAATCTCAGACCAGCATCCCTGACCCCAGTTGGTCCAGCATTACTGTACTCTCCCCTAGATTGTCACAAGTGTACAATTTCAGGGTACCTTCTAGAACTGACTGAGATTTTCCAATAATCAGTCAGTGTCAATGAAAGAAATATTGAGATCTAGAAGGAAACAATAATTACACAAAGCTTGAGGGTGTGGCTAAAATTGGAATAGGCAATTAAGACCTCGGGTCAAGACACTCCGGTGGATGTCGGAAAATAGCAGGGAGGCAGCACAGGCGAGGAAGAGAAATATAGAAGATCTCATTTACTGGCGTTGGTTGTTGAATAAAAGACTGAAGACGCTGGGGAGAACCCTCATGCTCTTCACCAAATAGTGTCGTGGGATGGTTAACACCCGCCTAAGAGGGCAGGCAGGATAACATTTCCCTCTTTCAGTGCTGAACAAAAATGCATCTAATCTGTACTTGACCACATAGTGGCTCAAGGGGGCCCTCACACATTGCCATGCACAGACTTTGGAGGTCTGTTTAGTGGCAGGAACAATTAAATGGAACATAGGTATATAAGTTCTGACAATGCAGTGCTCCCTCAGTACTGCCTTTGCAACTGTGCAGTAAATCCCTCAGCAATAACCCTCCAACAGTTCAGTACTCCCTCAGTCTTGACCTTCTGACAGTACAATGCTCCTACAATAATGACCTTTTGACTCAGCGGCACTCCCTCGTTATTGAGCTGGAGTGTTGGTCTGGATTTTGTACAAGAACATGGAGGATAATTAATGCTGCTCTGTTTTATAGTGAGGGCTGAGGGGTGAGGATTCTGTACAATTCTCAGTGCTTGAAATAATTACTCTACAATGTAGCTGGTCACTATGGAAACAGAATCATGGCACTGATCAGTCTCTTGTACTGTCCAGAGCCAAGGCATTTAGTGAAGCTCCTCATTGAATTTCACAGTGCCTCCATTCTTAGCCTGTCTTATGTCTGCAACTGCTCAGACAATAGACTGATGGAGCTCTCAAATGCTGTCTAAGCATAGACTATGAGAGTGTCTGACTATCCCCCTGTGACTAGGACCAGCTCTGTTCTGTGTGGAAGGATAAACGAAGCACAATACCTGCCACTGCAAGATCCATCAACCCTGTTCACTCACACACAAACAATATCACGTACAAAAAAATCCATCCCCACCTACTGTTCCCAAACAACTGAGACTCTGGAAATAGTATCGGAAGAGAATGTTGCTCCTCGATTGAAGGAAATTCTGAATAGTTCAGCATCGACTCCCCGTAAGTAACAAATTTCACGACAACTGGCAGTCAGCAATATCTGCAGCTGGGTCCAAAAGGGACATGTGATAAATAATTCATGGCCCTCGCTCTCAAACACATTTCATGACAAGCAGTTGTAAGGATTTCATTGTCAGTGTATAAATGGGTTTATTTTAACATGCAGACATTGGAGAAACTGCACTGTTCACCAGCATTCCTGAAACTGAGAAGCGACACAATTGTTACACCCCAATGCCAATTCCCTCTTTTATCTATAGCAGGTCAGCTATGTATATCCAGCACACGCTGTTTCTGTTTGCATTTCCTGCATTTTTGGCCTTTCTCTTAATTCCATTTTTAATAATGTCTTGATGTTTATCAGGATAAAGTGTACAAGCCAGGCAATGCAAGAGATCCAGCCACAACACACACTGATGGAACAACAGTTTCAGTGCAGTAACAAGCATGAGTACTAGGGTGTGAAGGATGGGAGAGGGAAAAATGGATGGGAAAAAGAGAGAAGAGAAAAAAGGACAAATAAGCCCTAGTGTTAGTCTTGGCTGAGTGGTTAGCACTCTTCACCTCTGAGTCAGAAGCTTGTGGGTTCAAGTCCTACTTTAGGACCTGATCTGGAAAAAATAAAACTAACACTCTGGTGCAGTACTGAATTGTTACAGGTGCCACCTTTCAGATAAGACATTAAACTGAGGCAAATATACCCTTTCAGATGGATGTAAGAAGTCTCATGGGAGAAAAGCAATTGTGGGATACAGCTGAGTGAAAGGAGACTGCTGAGTTGCCTATAATACAACAGTGGCGACACTTCAAAAGTACTCCATTGCCTGTAAAGTGCTTTGGATGTCCTGTGGTAGTGAAAGTTTCCCTACAGTGCCCCTTCAGAAAGGCCCTTGCTGACAAAGCTACAGGTCTGGGATAGGTCTCCATTAGATTATAAGATACCAGAATTAGGACCATTTGGCCCATCGAGTCTGCTCCACCATTCAATCATGTCTCTTTAGACATGGACATGGGTCAAAGACTTTGAACTATGCAATTCTCTCTGTTTCTGTCTCTTCCTTCTATTTAGTCAGGTGCTCTGGTGATATACCTTGAATGATCCTGTCTTTTAATCTAAGAGATGCCCCACTTTTGAGAGGGGAACATTGGTCTTGGAAATTTGCCAAGTTCTTGGAAAATGCAAGTTAAGGGACAGGGAGGCCAAAAGCAAAGGCTGATTTCATTGTGAACAAACTTCAGGAGGTAAACGCCATTCCATTATTAATCCTGATTAAATACATTTCCTCTTTAACAGGTTCCACTCAGCCTTGTGTGGAGATACAGTAACATTATCACAAAATTGGAACAGAATTTTAAGCTTTATCCGGATTACTGATTATAACTACCGGGACATTTAGAGATGTGCAAACACCAGGCTATGACAGCAATTATACCCGCACTGGAGAAACAGTGAGTCAGAAAGCCAGAAATTGAATTTGGGGGAGGCTAATCTTGCCACTACCTTCATCTCTCTCAGGCTCCCGATCTCTGCTCCAACCTTCTTTGCTATTTTCTTGATGCTATTGTCTTCAGCAGTTCTCAGAACTGTCTTTTCTTAATGGTCTTGCTACCCTTCTTGAAATGGTGAGCTTCTCAACTCCTCCAGATTTGTCTTGTATATACAGTCTACTGGCAGTAAACACAGGCATGGTGTTCAATCTTCCACTAAACCCCTGACTCAGATTTTCTTGTCTCTATTTTTTAATCTTGGTGCTGTCCTGTACTCCAAGCCTTGACTGTTTAACTGGGTTACTCATAATGACAAAGAAACAAAACCATATAACCCCTTGAGTGTGTTCCACCATTTAATTAGATAATGACCTATAGCTGACTTCACCCTTTCTACCAGCACTGGTTTCATAATCCGATAATCTTCCCAATAAAAATGTCTTCATTTTGAAAGCTCCAACTGAAGCCCAGCTTGACAGGCTATTGATCTGAAACCTTAACTCTATTTCTCTCTCTACAGGAGCTGCCTGACCTGACCAGTACTATAATTCCAACATTTCTAGACTCCAAATATTAAGACCATAAGACTTCGGAGCTGAAGTAGGCCACTTAGCCCAAAAAGTTTTCCCCACCATTCAATGAGATCATGGTTGATCTGTTAATCCTCAACTCCACTTTCCTGCCTTTTTCCCATAATGCGTTGATTCCTTTACTGATTAAAAATATTAAATTATCTCAGCCTTGAATATACTTAACAGCCCAGCCTCGAGAGCCCTCTACATAAAGAATTCCACTAGTTCACGACCCTCCTATTGAAGGAATTCCTTCTCATCTCTGTCTGAAGTGGGTGACCCTTACTGAGATTATGCCCACTGGTCCTAGGTTTTCCCACAAAGGAAAACAACCTCTCCACACTCCGATGAATATAAGCCCAACTTACTCAACTTCACATAATAAGAAAATCCCTCTATGCTTGGACATTCTCTGGCCTTCTTCCAATGTCAGTATATATTTCTTTAGATAAAGGGATCAAAACTGTTCAGGTTATTTGAGGTGTGGTCTGATTAGTGTCTTGAATTGGTTTACCAAGACCTCCCTATTTTCAGCCTCCATTACATTTGAAATAAAGGCGAACATCTTTTTGCTTTTCCTTTTTATTTATTTATTCATTGACTGTAGCCACTAGGTTCACTTGAGAAGGCGGTGGTAAGCTGCCTTCTTGGAACTTTTGCAATCCATTTGGTGTATGGAAACACACAGTGTCTCAGGATGGTGAGTGGCTTGAAGGGGAACTTGCAAGTGTGGTATTTGATGCTCTTGCCCTTCTAAATGGAAGTGGTTATGGTTCAGAAGGTTCTGTCTAAGGAGCCTTAGTGAATTTTTGCAGTGCATCATGTAGATGGTACACACTGCTGCTACTAACAGTCATTGGTGCTGCTGAATGAATGAATGATTTTTCTTGTCACATGTATTTTACAGTGAAACATACAATAGAATACACTGAAAAGCTTTCATTCGTCTCCACAATATGGCGCACATCTCTAAATGTCCCAGTAGTTATAATCAGTAATCCGGATAAAGCTTAAAATTCTGTTCAAATTTTGTGATAACGTTACTGTATCTCCACACAAGGCTGAGTGGAACCTGTTAAAGAGGAAATGTATTTAATCAGGATTAATAATGGAATGGCGTTTACCTCCTGAAGCTTGTTCACAATGAAACTGGCCTTTGCTTTTAGCCTCCCTGTCCTTTAACTTGCACTTTCCAAGAACTTGGCAAACACACTTCCAAGACCAATGTTCCCCTCTCAAAAAATGGGACATCTTTTAGATGAAAATGAAAAGATATAGCTTAAAGAGAAGTCCATTTACGTTCGAGAACTGAGCCAGCTCAGAACCACCACCACCTCACCAGACCCAACTAATGTTAAAGTCACCAATGTTTGTAGATGTGGTGCCTGTCAAACAGTTTTATTTGTTTTGGATGGTGTCAAGCTTCTTGACCATGATTAGTGCTACACTCATTCAGACAAAAGGAGAGTATTCAAACACACTACTGACTTGGGTCTTGGATAGGCACTGGGAAGTCAAGCAGTACTACCTGTTGAAAGTGGATGCTACTTTCTTGAGATTCATATACGAGGACCCCAAATTCTTTTCCGCTGCAGTTTGCTCCATTTAAATAATATTCAGCTCCTCAACTTTTCAAAGTGTATAACCTCTCATTTCCCGCATTTTATTCTATCTGCCAAATTTTTGCCCACTCACTTGGCGACATCCCTCTGCAGACTCTTTGTGTTATCCTCATCATTGGCCTTCCCACCCGTTTTGTGTCATCTGCAAATTTATTTATAGCACATTCACTTTCCTCAGTTAATGTATGTTGTTAACACCTGTAGCCCAGCACTGATCCCTGCAGCATTCCACTAGTTACAGGTTGCCACCCTGAAAGTGCCACCTCTATCTAACTCTGTCTTCCATGAGTTAGCCAATCCTGCATAAAAAGCCAACATTAGCAACATCTTCTTATACAAACAAAAATGAACTATTAACTCTGTGCCCATTGTGCCCGATTTGTCCTCACTTTACGTGTCCTCGTGGAAGACTGTTAAGTTTTCACCTGGGTACAAAACTGCAACACAAGGGGAGTTTGAGGGTAATTGTGCACAAAACATAGAAAGCTAGCACACAGGTGCAGCAGGTGATTAGGAAGGCTAATGAAATGTTGGCCCTAATTTCAAGGGGGTTGAAGTATAAGAGTAGGGAAATCTTAAGACAACTGTGCAAGCTTCAGGTCAAACCATATCCGGAGTACTGTAAGCAGTTTTGGTCCCCCTATTTAAGGGAAGATATAATTTCATTGCAGCTCAGAGAAACTCGTAAGATGATCCCTTGTATGCAGGGATTGTCTTATGGTCAAAGGACAAACAGGTTGGGATTCCACTCACTGGAGTTTAGAAGAATGAGAGGTGACCTAATTGAAATATATAGTATTCTTAAGGGGCTTGACAGAGTAAATGCTTCCCTTCATGGGAGAATCTAGGACCAGGCATAGTCTCAGAATAAAGGGGTACCAATTTATAACTGAGGTGAGCAGGAATCTCTTTTCTCAGAGTGTTGAATGTCTTTGGAACACCTTGCCACAGTGTAAATTTAAAGTTCAGGCAGTTAGATTCTTGATCAGTAATGTAATCAAGGGTTACGGGGACAATGCAGGAAATTAGAAGTGAGGGATGTCAGATCAGCCATGATCCTATTAAATCGTGGAACAGGCTCGAGGGGTCGAACTGCCTACTCCTGTTGCTATTTCTTCTTATTGATACTGTAGGTGACCTTGCAGATGAGCCAAGCAGCTGCAGGGTGTGCCATCTTGTTTTGAGGACAGCAGTCTCAGCTAGCTGAGAAATAACAGGATGGGTAAAAAGTCTCCAGATTCTGAAAAGTCCCATCAGATTGGAAAACAGTGAATGTGTAACTTTTCAATTCAAGAAAGGGGGGAGACAGAAAGCAGGAACCTAAAAGCCAATTAACCCAACATCTTATCATGAGGAAAAGGGTGGAATCTACAAAAAGAACATAACAGCGGGGCACCTAAGAATCACGATGCAACTAGGCAGAGTCAACTTGGTTTTGTGAAAGGGAAATTATATTCAAACTAATTTATTAAAGTTTTTTTAGGAAGAGACAAGTAACATATAAAAGAACAACCTGAGAATTTACTATACATCCTATTGAAAAGATAGGCAGGTGGGCCGAGGGAGTGGGGTTGCCTTATTAAGAAATTAAATTAAATCAATAGGAAGAAACGAAGTAGGGTCAGATGGTGTAGAATCTGTGGGTAGAACTGAGCTACCACAAAGGTAAAAAACCACAGTTGGAGTTGTGCACAGGTCTCCAAACAGTAATCAGGAGCTGGGGTGCAAGATACACCAGGAGATAGAAAAGGTGTGTAAGAAAGGCAAAATCACAGTGATCATGGGGGATTTCAATATCCAGGTGGACTGGGAAAATCATGTTGGTAGTGGATTGCAAGAAAAGGAGTTTGTGGAATGTCTACAAGATGGCTTTTTGGAGCAGCTCGTGGTGGAGCCCACAAGGGAACAGGCAATACTGGATTTAGTGTTGTGCAATGAGGCAGACTTGATAAGGGAGCGTAAGGTGAAGGAACCTTTAGGAGGCAGTGATCATAAGATGATAGAATTTACTCTGCAATTTGAAAGGGAGAAGACAGAATCAGAGTTAACAGTATTACAGCTGAATAAAGGCATCTACAGAGGTATGAGGGAGAAGCCTAGCAGGAAAGACAGTGGAACAGCAATGGCAGGAGTTTCTGGGAGTAATTCAGGAGACACAGCAAAATTCATCCCTAGGAAAAAGAAGCGTGATACAGGGAGGATGAGGCAACCATGGCTGACTGAGGAAGTCAGGGATAGCGTAAAAGCAAAAGAGAAAGCATATAATGTGGCGAAGAGCAGTGGGAAACCTGAGAACTGGGAAGCTGACAAAGACCAACAGAGGGCAACAAAAAAAGAAATAAGGAGGGAGAAGATTAAATATGAGGGTGAGCTAGCCAGTAATATAAATGAAGACTGTAAGAGCTTCTTTAGATACATAAAGTGCAAAAGAGAGGCAAAAGTGGACATTGGACCACTGGAAAATGACGGTGGAGAGACAGTACTGGGGAACTAGGAAATGGCTGAGGAACTGAATAATTACTTCGTGTCAGTCTTCACGGTGGAAGACACGAGTAATCTCCCAAAAATTCAAGAGAGTCAGGGGGCAGAGCTGAGTATGGTAGCCATCACCAAAGAAAAGGTGCTAGTAAAACTGATTGGCCTGAAGGTGGATAAATCACCTTGGCCAAATGGACTACATGCCAGAGTTCTAAAGGAGATAGCTGAAGAGATAGTGGAAGCATTAGTGGTGATCTTTCAGGAATCGCTAGAGTCAGGGAGGGTCCCAGAGAACTGGAAAATCGCTAACGCGACACCCCTGTTTAACAAAGGAGTAAGGCAAAAGATGGAAAATTACATGCCGATTAGCCTAACCTCAGTCATGGGTAAGATTTTGGAGTCCATTGTAAAGGATGAGATTTCTGAATATTTGGAAGTGTATTGTAAAAAAAGGGCAGAGTCAGCATGGTTTCATCAAGTGGAGGTCTTGCCTGACAAATCTGCTAGAATTCTTTGAGAAAGTAATGAGCAGGGTAGACCAAGGAGAGCCAATGGACGTTATCTACCTGGACTTCAAGAAGGCCTTTGACAACGTGCCTCAGAGGAGGCTGCTGAGTAAGATAAGGGCCCATGGTGTTAGAGACAAGGTGCTAGCATGGATAGAAGATTGGCTGTCTGGCAGAAAACTGAGAGTAGGGATAAAAGGGTCTTTCTCAGGATGGCAGCCGGTGACAAGTGGTGTTCCACAAGGGTCAGTGCTGGGACCACAACTTTTCACTTTGTACATTAATGATCTAGATGAAGGAATTGTGGGCATTCTGGCTAAGTTTGCAGACGGTACAAAGATAAGGAGAGGGACAGGTAGTATTGAGGAGGTGGCGAGGCTGCAGAAGGATTTGGACAGATTAGGACAGTGGGCAAAGGAGTGGCAGAGTACGTGGGAAAGTGTGAGGTCATGCACTTTGGTAAGAAGAATAAAAGCATGGACTATTTTCTAAATGGGGAGAAAATTCAGAAGTCTGAAGTGCAAAGAGACTTGGAAGTTCTAGTCCAGGATTCTCTCAAGGTAAACTTGCAGGTTGAGTCAGTAGTCAGGAAGGCAAATGCAATGTTGGCATTTATTTTGAGAGGACTTGAATATAAAAGCAGGGATGTACTATTGAGGCTTTATAAGGCTCTGGTCAGGCCACATTTGGAGTATTGCATGCAGTTTTGGGCCCCATATCTCAGGAAGGATATACTGGCCCTGGAGAGGGTTCAGAGGAGGTTCACGAGAATGGTCCCAGGAATGAAAA
The DNA here is from genome assembly GCF_021869965.1 of Rhincodon typus. Classification (NCBI taxonomy): domain Eukaryota; kingdom Metazoa; phylum Chordata; class Chondrichthyes; order Orectolobiformes; family Rhincodontidae; genus Rhincodon; species Rhincodon typus. Next base: position 23,338,131 of record NC_063367.1, on the reverse strand, counting down.
GCTTAACATATGAGGAATGTTTGAGGACTCTGGGACTATACTCATTGGAGTTTAGAAAGATTCTGAATGGCCTGGACAGAGTGTATGTTGGAAAGATGTTTTCATTTGTAGTAGAGACTAGGACCCAAGGGCACAGCCTTCGAATAAAGGGAAGGCCTATTAGAATGGAGATAAGGAGAAATGTCTTCAGCCAGAGAGTGGTGAATCTATGGAATTCACTGCCACAGAAGGCTATAGGGCCAGGTCATAAAGTACATTTAAGACTGAGCTAGATAGGTTCTTGATTATCAAGGGGATCAAGGGTTACAGGGAGAAAGCGGGAGAATGGGGTTGAGGAACTTATCAGCCGATGGCGAATGGCGGAGCAGACCTGTTGGGCCGAATGGCCTAATTTCTGATCCTACGTCTTATGGTCTTATGGTCTACACTTGTATTTCCACAAAGCATTTGATTAGGTATCACATCAAAGCTTACAAAACAAAGTAACAGCTCAGGGTGCAGGGGGCAACAGACTTGCAAAGAGAGAGAATTGGCTAGTTAACAAGAAATACAGTAGGTATAAATGGGGTGTTTTCAGATTGGGAAGATGTATCAACTGAAGCACCATAGGGATCAGTGCTGTAATGTATCATTAGTAAATATGCAGATGATACAAAGATAGGGAGAAAAGTAAGCTCTGAAGTGGACAAAAACAGTCTGCAAAAGGATATGGATAAGTTAAGTAGGTGGGCAAAAATCTGGAAAATGGAGGGAAATATGGGTAAATGTGAATTGCCAGGAGGGATAGAAAGGTAGCACACCAATTAAATAAAAAGAAATTGCAGAACTCTGAAGTACACAGTAATCCAGGCATCCTGGTACACAAAATGTTAGTATGTAGGTACAGCAAATGACTAGGATAGAAAATGAAATGCTGATGTTTATTGCAAGGGGAAGGGAATATAAAAGTAGGGAACCGCAGATGCTGGAGTTGGAGACAACACCGTGTGGAGCTGGAGGAACACAGCAGGCCAGGCAGCATCAGAGGAGCAGGGAAGTTGACGTTTCAGGTCAGGACCCTTCTTCAGAAATAGGGAGGGCGAAGGGAGCTGGGAAATAGAGAGAAGAGGGGTGGCGCTGGGGAAGGTTGGTGGATGGTGATAGGTGAGTGCAGGTAGAGGGTGGTAGGGATTGGTCAGTGAGGTGGGAGGGGCGTATAGGTGGGACAGAAGATGGACAGGTTGCGCCAGGTCAAGGAGGCGGGGATGAGAGGGAGGGTTAGTCATGGGATGAGACCGGGGGGGTGGGGAGATTTTGAAACTGATAAAATCCACGTTTAGGCCATTGGACTGTAGGCTCCCAAGGTGAAATATGAGGTGATGCTCCTCCAGTTTGCAGGTGGTGTCACTGTGACACTGGAGGAGGCCCAGGATGGACATGTCACCCAGGGAGTGGGAGGGGGAGTTAAAATGGTTCGCGACCAGAAAGTGTTGTTGTTTGTTGTGTACAGAGCACAGATGCTCTACAAAATGGTCCCTGAGTCTATTCTTGGTCCCACCAATGTAGAGAAGGCCACACCAGGAGCAGCGGATACAGTAGACCACCGTTTCATAGAATTTATTAAATGATATTATTGCATTAGAAACAGTTCAGAAAGGGTTCACAAGACTGATTCTAGGAATGAAAGAGTTATAGGAATGGTTGGATACATTGGACATGTAACCATTGGAGTTTAGAAGATTGAGAGGTGATCTTACTGAAACATATAAGATCCTGAGAGGACTTGAAAAGATGGATGCTGAAATGATGCTCCCTCTTATGGAAGAGACTACAACTAGGATAAAGTTTAGAACCATGGGGATTTACATAGAAACTTGGAGCAGTAGGAGGCCATTTGGCTCTTCGAGTCTGCTGCACCATTCAATATGATTATGACCGATCCTCTATCTTAATTTCATTTCCCACTTTCTTCCCATAACTCTAGATGTTTTTAAAATCTAAAAATGTATCTGTTTCTTGAATATATTTAGTGACTTGGCCTCCACAGCGTTCTGTGGTAGAGAATTCCACAGATCCATTACTAGTGAAGACATTTTTCCTCATCTCAGTCCTACATGATATAACCTCTATCCTGAGACTGTGCTCCCTGGTTCTAGACTCCAAAGATCGAAACAAATTTGTATGTTTCAATCATCCTTCTAAACTGTACAGACCCAGTCAAACTATTCTCTCTTCATGAGATACCGTCCTGGTATCAGTCTAGTGAACCTCTGCTGCATTCCCTCTATTACAAATATATCCTGTCTTAGGCAGTGAGACCAAAACTGCACATAATACACCAACTGTGGTCGGCCTTGCATGACTGCAGTAATACATCCCTACTTCTGAATTCAAATCCTCTTGCAATGAAACCCAATATACCATTTGTCTCCCTCATTGCTTGATGCACCTGCCTATTTTCATTGACTGGTTTACAAGAACACCCAGAACCCTTAGTATTTCCATGCTTTCCATTAAAATTCCTTCTATTTTTCACACCGAAGTACATAACTTCACATTTGTCAATAAGAACAGAAATTGCTGGAAAAACTCAGGTCTGGCAGCATCAGTAGAGACAAAACAAAGTTAATGTGACCAGTTAATGGTCCAGTGACCATTCTTTAGAATAAAGCAACATTGTGCTGCATCTGTCACATGTTGCCCAACTGCTCAAATTATCTAAATCACCTTGAAGCCTCCTCATATCCTCCTCATAACTCTCATCTGACACAACCTTATGTTGTCAGCAAACTTGGAAATGTTGTATTTGACCTCTTCATCCAGGATTGATATTATTAAATTGAAGAGGGTTCAGAGAAGATCTACCAGGATGTTGCTGGGACTGGAGGGTTTGATTTGTGAGGAGAGGCTAGACAGGCTGGGACATTTTTCATTGGAGTGTAAGAGGTTTTAGGGTGACCTTATAGAGATTTATAAAATCATGAGGGCAAAGATAAGATGAATAGCAAAGGTCTTTTCCCTATGGTAGGGGTGTTAAAAACTAGGGGGCGTATTTTTAAGATGAGGAGGAGACAGATTTAAAAGGGACCTGGGGGGCAACTTCTTCACATAGAGGGTGGTTTGCATGTGGAATGAACTGCCAGAGGAAGTGGTAGATGCTGTACAGCTACAACATTTAAAAGACATTTGGACAGGTATCTGAATAGGAAAGGTTTAGAAGGATATGGGCCAAATGGAGGCAAGTGGGATTAGTTTAGTTTGGGAAACTTGGTCAGCATGGACGAATGGGACTGAAGGTCTCTCTCCGTGCTGTATGACTCTTGTGATTTTATCATTTATATCTATTATGAATAACTGGGGTCCAAGTATTGACATTTGCGGTAGCCTGCTAATTACTGCATGCCACTTGGAAAACAAAGTCATTCCCACTCTCTGTTTCCTGTCTGTCAACTAATTCTTGATCTATGCCATATATTTACCGCAAGTTTTGACCTTACCCAGTAAACTCATTAAAAGTCTTCTGAAAATCCAAATGTACCATAATCACTGGCTCTCCCTTATCTATTCTACTAGCTAAATCCTCAAAAAACTCCAGTAGATTTGTAAAGCCTGATTTGCCTTTCATAGGGTCATGCTAGCTTTGTCCAATCCTGTTAACGCTTTCCAAATGTTTTGTCATTTACAATAGGTTCTAGCATTTTCCCCAATCCTGATGCTTCCCTTCTCCACAGAGAACAATGGTGGTCGTGCCACTGAATAAGCAAAGTAGATTCTTGACTAATCAAGTCTCAAACAGTACAGGGGTAGGGAGGTAAACTGAGTTGACGGCACAATCAAATAAGCAATGATTGACTGAATAGCAGAGCAGGCTGATTGACCTAGTCTTGCTCTCAATTTGTATGTTTTTATTCTTGACCTTTTGTACAGCATCTCACCTATGCTGCCTCTACCTCCAATGTCCTAAACTGAGAGCAGAAGTCTCTACACGACCTGCCCAATGTTTCTCAACAAATCATCATCAAAATCAGACGAATCAGGCTTCCCATTTTTATCAGTCAGTACTCCAAATCTTCATTGCATGAGGAATAACGGGATGTTTAAGGGTGTGACTGGTGCAGCATAGTTAAAGTTTTATTGTTTACAAAAACCTAACTTAACATGGAACATATTTTGAGAAAGCTCATTTCTGCTACCACATTTTCAAAAGGTCAGTCAGGGTTTAAGTCATATTAAGATTTTTACTAAACAGAAGCAAAGCTCAGACTAACAGTCTGCATAGATTCTAAACAACACAGCTGATGTAAGTGGCTCACTGCCATCATGGTTTGCACCTGCAGTCAGCAGCTGCTGTACTCAGCTCATCTCCCCAGCTCTCTTTGCCCATTCGCCCCTCTCTGCCTAAATGTCCTCACTCTAGTGCTGCATTCCTGCTGCTGGCCTGATGGACTCAGCACAGCTCTGGGATGTTCCTATTACACTTTCATTTTAAATCAACATTCACTGTTGTGAGGAAGGGTCACTGGACCCAAAACGTTAAGTCTGATTTCTCTTCACAGATGCTGCCAGACCTGCTGAACTTTTTCAGCAATCTCTATTTTTGTTTCACAGTGGAGCCTGACATCCTTGTTATTGGCCATACCGCATACAGACAAGAACCCTGTATTAAGTACTAATCATTAGTGACTCCCAGTTCGATATTACCCTGATATCAAACTGAGTGGTTAGAAACTGTGCAGTCACACACTGACTCCAGTATTACTCAATACTACCACTGACCTGCCCCTCCACTTATATACCGAAACCGGCATCAGCCAAGTCACTAATGTGCAATATGACAACAAAGGGACAACAAATATTCTCTTCTCCCTCACAGGCCGAGATGTGACATTGAAGACCAGAAGCTCCTCTTCCTATTTACTTTTGGTTAAACAGAATTTGTAATCTGTTTCAGAGATCAGGCATTGGGAAAAGGGAGAGAGGCACAGAGTCTATGGATTACATGCAGAACAATCTGTAAAATTACAGTAAAATCCAACATTATCTGACACTAAAATTATCATACCGTGAATTATTTCTGAAATACAGTATTGGTGGCTATTGTTCTGTCACTGTGTTTCATTGGATTCAGTACTGATGGATACAGATCTGTCACTGTGTATTACTGAGATACAGTTTTGGTAGGTATAGGTCTGTCACTGTATTCTGGAGGTACTGTACCTGTGGATATAGGATATGTCACTGTATCACTGGAGTACAGTATTGTTGGATACAGGTTTGTCATTAGTCATCACATGGCACCATTCTGGGTTTAAAGACATAATTTTTAGACATGGGCCCCAGATAAAACAATCCAGGCTACCCAAGAAAGCTAAGGAGAATATTAAGTTGAAAGAGAAAGCGTATAAGAAGGGCAAAGTCAGTGATAACACGAAGACTAGAATAAATTCAGAATCCAGCAAAGGAGGACTAAAAGAGAAGAAAACCAGAGAAAATAAATGACGAGGGCAAACTAGTGAGTGATATAAAAACTACAATAAGAGCTCCTTTAAATATATAAAAAGGGAAAAAGAGGTCAAAGTGAACGTAGGCCTCTTAGAAAATGAATCTGCGGAGTCAGCTATGAGAAATGAGGAAATTGCAGAGGAGTGATACAGATATTTTGCATCCTTCTTTACAGTGGAAGATACTTCGAACATCCTACTAATACTAAAGAATATGGGGACAAACTAAAATATCATCACCATCACTAAAGTAGTAGACATATAATCCCTACAATGTAGAAACAGGCCCTTCAGCCCAACAAGTCCACACCGACCCTCAAAGCATCCCACCTAGACCCATCTAATCTACATATCCCTGAACACTATGGGCAATTTAGAATGGCTAATTCACCTAACCTGGACTGTGGGAGGAAATGGAGCACCCGGAGGAAACCCACGCAGACACAGGGAGAACATGCAAACTCCACTGAGGGTGGAATCAAACTGGGTTGCTGGCGCTGTGAGGCAGCAGTGCTAAACACTGAGCCACCATGCCGCCCGAAGTATTAGACAAGCTATTGGGTCTCAAGGCAGGTAAGTCCCCTGGTCCTAGTGGCTTGCATCTTAGGATCCTAAAAGAAGTAGCTGCAGAGATAGTAGATGCATTGGTTGTAATTTTCCAAAAATCCTTGGATTCTGGAAAAGGACCAGACGATTGGAATACTGCTAATGTCACACCCCTATTCAAAAAAGGAGGGGGGGCAAAAAGCTGGTAATTATAGGCCAATTAGCCTAACATCTACTGTTGGAATGGTATTGGAATCAATTATTAAGCAAGTAATAGCAGAACATTTGAAAAACCATTATCTCGCCTATGTGTGGAACCGCGGGAGACAGGGGAGATACTAAATGAGTATTTTGCATCAGCGTTTACTGTGGAGAAGGATATGGAGGCTACAGAACTTGGGGAAACAAACAGCAACATCTTGACAAATATCCATAATACACAGGAGGTGGTGCTGGACATCTTAAAATGCATATAGGTGGATAAATCCCCGGGACCGGATCAGGTGTAACCCAGAACTTTGTGGGAAGCTAGAGAAGTGATTGCTGGGCCCCTTGCTGAGATATCTGTATCATTGATAGCCACAGGCGAGGCGCTGGAAGACTGGAGTTGGCTAACATGGTGCCACTATTGAAGAAAGGTGGTAAGAAAAAGCCATGGAACCAAAGACCGGTGAGCCTGACATCGGTGGTGGGCACATTGTTGGAGGGGATCCTGAGAGACAGGATTTACATGTATTTGGAAAGGCAAGGACTGATTAGGGATAGTTAACATGGCTTTGTGCGCAGGAAATTGTGTCTCACTAACTTAATGGAGTTCTTTGAAGAAGTAACAAAGAAGATTGATAAAGGCAGAGCGGTAAAGCAATATATATGGACTTCAGCAAGGTGTTCTACAAGGTTCTGTGTGGTAGACTGGAATACAGGGAGAACTAGCCATCTGGATACAGACTGGCTCAAAAATAGGAGACAGAGGGTGGTGGTGGAGGGTTGCTTTTTTTAGACTGGAGGCCTGTGACCAACGGCATGCCACAATGATCCATGCTGGATCCACTGCATTTCGTTGTTTATATAAATGATTTGGATGTGAACATAGGAGGTATGGTTATTAAGTTTGCAGATGACACCAAAATTAGTGGTATAGTGGACAGCCAAAAAGGTTATCTCACACTACAACGCAGCCTTAATCAGATGGACTGGTGGGCTGAGGAGAGGCAGATGGAATTTGGATGAATGTGAGGTGCTGCATTTTGGAAAGGCAAATCAGGGCAGCACTTACACCCTTAATGGTAAGGGCTTGGGGAGTGTTGCTGAACAAAGAGACCTTGGAATGCGAGTTCATAGTTCTTTGAAAGAAGAATCACAGGTACACAGGACAGTGAAAAAGGCATTTGGTACACTTGCCTTTATTGGTCAGTGCACTGTGTTGGAGGTGGGAGGTCATGTCGCAGCTGTACAGGACATTGGAATACTGCGTTCACTCCTGGTCTCCCTGTTAATAGGAAGCATGTTGTGAAACTTGAGAGGGTTCAGAAAATATTTACAAGTATGCTGCTGAGATTGGAGGGTTTCAGCTATAGGGAGACGTTGCATAGGCCAGGGCTATTTTCCCTTAAGCGTCACAGGCTGAGGGGTGACCTTATAGAAGTTTATGAAATCTTGAGGGGCACAGACAGGGCAAATAGTCAAGGTCTTTTCCCCAGGGTAGCAGAGTGCAAAACTAGAGGGTATAGGTTTAAGGTGAGAGAGGATATATTTTTACGACTATATATTTTTATATTTTTAAGGGGCAACTTTTTCACACAGATGGTGGTGCGTGTATGGAATGAGCTGTCAGAGGAAGTGGTGGAGGCTGGTACAATTACAACATTTAAAAGGCATCTGGATGGTTATATGAATAGGAAGGGTTTAGAGGGATGCGGGCCAAATACTAGCAAATAGGATTAGATTAATTTAGGATATCTGGTCAGCATGGATGAGGTGGGCCAAAGGATCTGTTTCCATGCTGTACAGCGCCATGACCCTATGACTCTAATCAAGCAGAGTCAGTATAGCTTCATGAAAAGGGAATCACATCTGACAAGTTTTTTTGAAGAAGTCTCAACCAGAGTGGATAGAGGGGAACTAGTAGATGTGTTGTACAGTATTTCGACTTCCAGAAGGCATTCAACAAAGTACCTGACAAAATGTTAAGTCATAAGGTAACAGCCCACTGTGTTGGATGCAGGAGAGAACTGGCTCATGGGCAGGACACAGTGAGTAGGGAAAATGGGTTCTATTTTTCAGGCTGGTGACCAGTAACCAGCAGGATCAGTATTGGGACCGCAACTGCTTAAAGTTTATAGTAATGACTTGGAAGAAAGAAGTGAATGCACTGTAGCAGTATATTTGCAGATGACACTAACATAGGTGGAAAGGCATGTTGTGAAAGGGATACAAACAGTTTATAGAGAGAAATTGATAGGTTAAGTAAGTTTTCTTTATTTATCCACGGAACAGGGGTGTCACTGACTGGGTCAGCATTTAATGCCAATCCCCAATTGCCCAGAGGTCAGTTAAAAGTCAACCCACATTTCTGTGGGTCTGGAGTCACATCTGGGCCAGACTAGGTAAGGTTGGCAGTTTCCTTCCCTAATGGATATTAGTGAACCAGATGGGCTTTTCCAACAATCAACAATGGATTCATCGTCATCATCAGACTCTTAATTCCAGATTTTATCTGCCATGGCCAGGAATCAAACCTGGGTCACCAGAATATTACTTGGGTGCCTGGATTAACAGTCCAGTTGTAATATCACTAGGCCAGGTTCCCCTTTAGGGGCATGGTAGCTCAGTGGTTAGCACTGCTTCCTCACAGTGCCAGAGACCCAGGTGCCATTCCAGCCATTTTCCACACGTCTGCATGGATTTCTACCAGGTGTTCCTGTTTTCTTCCATAGTCCAAAGGTGTGCAGGTTAGGTGGATTGGCCATGGTAAATGCAAGGTTATCGGGATAGGGTGGGTGTCTGGGTTGAATGCTGTTTGGACAGTCAGTACAGACACAATGGGCTGAATGGCCTCTTTCCACACTGTAAAGATTCTATGAAGTGAGTGGGCAATAAGTTTGAAAATAGTGTATAAATGTGGGGAAGAAGTGAGTTGCTCATTTTGGAAAGGAGAACAAAAGAACAGAATATTATTTAAATGGAGAAAAACTGCAGAAATCTGCAACACAAAGAGATTTGTGCGCAAACATAGGAAGTTAGCACACAGGTGCAAAGATAATCAGGAGGCTAATGGAGCGTTGGCCCTTATTTAAAGCGAGTTTAAGTATAAGAGTGGGAAGACCTAGTGCAACAAGGTGCTGGTGAGACCACACCTGGAGCACTGTGAGCCGTTTCAGTCTCCTTATTTGAGAAAAGATATCATTTCATTGGTGGTAGTTCAGTGAGGTTCACTCAGATGACTATTTGTATGGAGGGAATGTCTTATGGACAAAGGCTAAACAATTTGGGATCCTACACACTGGAGTTTAGAAGAATGAGAGGTGATCTTACTGACCATGGAGGATTCTTAAGGGAAAAACTGAAAGAACTGTGGATGCTGTAAATCAGAAACAAAAACAGAAATTGCTGGAAAAGCTCTACAAGTCTGGCAGCATTTGTGGAGGTTCTGAGGAAGGGTCACTCAATCCGAAATGTTAACTCTGATTTCTCTCCACAGATGCTGCCAGACCTGCTGAGCTTTTCCAGAATTTTTAAGAAGCTTGACAGGGTAAATTCTGAGAAGATATTTCCCCTCATGGAATAGTCTAGGACCAAAAGACATAAATGCAGAATACAGAGGCACCAATTTAAGACTGAGATGAGAAGGAATTTTTTTCTCCCAGAGGGTTGGGAGTTTTTGGAACTCCTTGCCGCCGAGAGCTGTTGGGGCAGAGTTCTTGTGTAAATTTAAGGCTGAGACGGATTTTTGAAGATTAGGGGAATCAAGGGTTAGGGAAAAGGGCAGGAAAGTGGATGTGAGGAATGTTGAATTGGCCATGATTCTATTGAATGGCAGAGCAGGTTTGAGCGGCTGAACGGCCTACTCCTGTTCCTTTTTCTTATGGCCCTGAACCAGGACTGATGGCTGACTAATATTGTTCTGAATTTCCTATCTTCCTGAGACTTCACCACAAAATTCAACACTGTTGCTGTAACCATATAACATGGAATATCCATATTCTGCTTTGCTTTATTCTCTGGAACACATGCAGTAAACAGAGGAATTGCTCAGAAGCTACAGAAGGCGCTGTTGTTGCCTAACATCCGAAGCAACAACACTTTCCTTGCCATGATCTGGAAACGTTGAACTCAGTGAAATTTTCCTGTTTTGCTGTAAATTATTCACTGTAAAGGGAGCAGTTCTGAACTGTACTCCCTCACATCTTGTTGAGCGCTTGTTTGAAACAGATGGCTGACTTGTCGCCTCTTCAGAGATGTACGGATAACAAACTGCAAGTAACACATTGTGGATAGTGTCAGAATAAAGATACAAAATGCAGGCATTGCCAGATGCGATACTGAGTCACATGGCCCAGAAGGTTCCAACTTTGTTCCTGTAAGTATGAAAGGCAAAGAGAAGAGAGGGGACATAGAATTTGCTTCAGAACCTCTAGGCTAGGCAGGGGAATAAAAATCTAGCTCCTGCTTTCAATCATTGCCCAATGACTCCTAGTGGAAATCATTTTATAGATTCTAGTAATGTAAAGATTGAGTCTCCTTCGCTGTCATGTTCCACTGTGAAGTTTCAGGGATAAAGTGTGATCCAAGCGGTTTTGAAGGTCATGAACACACATCAGACCCAAAACAGAGAACAGAGTTATGTGTACAGCAACTAGCAGTAATGTGATTGAGTAATAAGAGGTGTATTTTGCCTTTTTTTTTGTTGAAGAAAGGTTGAGACAGAGGTACTGAGCAGTCTACTCAAAGCCAATAGAATAAACAACTTATGAGATCTTGGGCATTTTTTTTAAAGTTGGAACAATACAAGCAGCCTGAATAGGTGGGGTCAAGCTCGCACAGAACCAGAATTTTAGTTTTGGCTTTCTGCAGTTTCTGGGGTCTTGAAGCTGGATGTGAAAGCTCTTATTCCTCTCTCTGCTCTAGCTAAAGCTGGGGATCTCTTCCTGCTGCTAGAACTGCACATAAGAGAATCTATCTTACTGAATTTGCCTTTGCCAAGGATTTGTTTATGGGATATTACTATATTGGAACAGTTACAGAGTCATAGAGGTCTGCAGCATGAAAGCAGGCCCTTCAGCACAATTTGCTCATGCCGCCCAGTTTTCACAGCTTAAACTAGTCCAATTTGACTGCATTTGGTCCATATCCCTCCACACCTATCCCATCCGTGTATCTGTCCAAATGGTTCTTAGATGATGAAATTGTACTCGCTTCCACCACTGCCTCTGGCAACCCGTTCCAGGTTCTCACTACCTTCTGTGTGAAAGAATTGTCCCTCTGGACCCTTTTGTATATCTCCTCTCTCACCTCAAACCTATGCCCTCTAGTTTTAGACTCCCCTACCATAGGGAAAAGCTGTCGGCTATCTACCTGATATGTGACTGTCATGATATTATACACCTCTATAAGGTCACCCCTCAGTCTCCTACACTCCAGGGAAAAGAGTCCCAGCCCGTCCAACCTCTCCTCATAACACAAACCTTCCTGTCCAGATAGCATCCTAGCAAATCCTTTCTGCACTCTTTCTAGTTTAATAATATCCTTTCTTTGGTACGGCAACCAGAACTACAGGCAGCACTCCAAACGTGGCCTCACCAAAGTCTTGCACAGCTGCAACAAGACACCCTATCTCCTATATTTAGTGCTCTGACCGAAGAAAGAAAGCATGCTGAAAGCCTTCTTCACCACCTTGTCTACCAGTGAATCCATTTTCAAGGAGCTATGAACCTCTACCCCTAGTTCTCTGTTCTGTAACACACCCCAGGGCCCGACTATTGACTAAGTAAGTCCTACCCTGGTTTGCTTTACCAAAATGCAACATCTTGCATTTATCTAAATTAAACTTCATCTGCATCTGCCATTCCTCAGCCCACTGGCCCAGTTGATCAAGATCTGGCTGCATTCCCAGATCCCCCCTCAGGAAACTCTTAGCAACTGAAAGAGGCATTATTACACAAGGCACACCTTATTTAAACCAACCAGATTTGGGGGCAGCACAGTGGCTAGCACTGCTGCCTCACAGCACCAGGGACTGGGTTCAATTCCTGTCTCGGGCGACTGTCTGTGTGGAGTGTGCACATTCTCCCAGTGTCGGCATGGGTTTCCTCCGGGTGCTCCGGTTTCCTTCCACAGTCCAAAGATGTGCAGGCTGGGTGAATTAGCCATGCTAAATTGCCCATAGTGTTCAGGGATGCCTAGATTCGGGGATGGTTCTAGGTGGGATGCTCTGAGGGTCCGTGTGGACTTGTTGGGCCAAAGGACCTGTTTCCACACTGTAGGGATTCTATGATCACTTTCCACTATACAACCAATCTTGATGTCATCTGCAAACTTACTAACCAAACCTCCTAGATTCTCATCCAAATTATTTATATGAATGATGAATAACAGTGGACCCAGCACCGATCCCTGTGGCACACCACTGGGAACAGGCCTCCAGTCTGAAAAACAACCCTCCACCACCACCCTGTCTTCTACCAACAAGCCAATTTTGTATTATTAATTAGTAGTGTTTAATATATATATTTTGTCAAGCATTTCAATGGAGTTACAGTTAAGCCAATCCTTTTATTTTTATTTTGTCTGTATTTTAACTGTAGTCTAAAAATAAAGTCAATAGTTTGATCAATCAAATTGCATGTGGAATGTAACACTTACGTTTAAAATAAGAAAACATTGAAGTCTAGATTATCTTCTTAGTATATTTGAGGTGGGTTTGGTCTGGTCCATAACAAATTGGGGGCACTTGTTGAGATCAAAATCTCTATCACCAGGTTGGGTATAGGATTATTGGATTTAAAGGCAGCAGGTGGTAAGTGTTGGTGCTTTTTCATTTCAGGTGTTGCATTCAGTCGGTTTAAATAAGGTGCGCCTTGTGTAATAATGCCTCTTTCAGTTGCCAAGAGTTTCCCGTGGATGGAAAAATTCACTTTGGGTGTTTTACAGAAAGTAAGCAAGGCAAAGCTTTTGGAATTGGCAAACAAGTTGACGTTGGAGTTGCCTGTGTCTGTGAGGAAAGCAGAAAAAATTGCAGTAATAGCTCTAATCTTACAATTCCCACAAATGTAATCAAAATCATTGGAGATGCTAAAATTCAATTGCAAATGAAGCAGCTTCAATAAGAAGCAATGGCAAGGTAAAAAGAAAACAAAAAAAAATTGGCTCTGGCAGAACAAAAAGAAAAGGAAATGAAACAGTTTGAATTTTGATTAAAAGCAGAGGGAAAAGAAAAAGAAATGATGGCCCAGAAGAAAGGGAGAATGGGACAGTTTTTGAACTTCAGAGGTTGGAACCAAAAACTCAAAACTGACTTAAAATGATGGAGTTAGAGATAACAGGTAGGAGTAGTGAAGAGGACATTGATGGACAGCAATCCCATCATATCCAAAAAGCCTGGTTTAAATCTGTTTAAATATGACCAAGCATTGCCTAAGTTCGATGACAAGGATATAGAAGCCTTTTCCATTTCATTTGAGAAAGTGGCTAAACAAATTAAATGGCCAATGATCATGTGGTTATTATTGATCCAAACAAAGTTGGTTGGCTCAGCTACTGAGGTACTTGTATCACTATCCAGAGAAGGTATCTGGACAGCATAATGAAGTGAAAAAGCCATCTTAAGTACATATGAGCAAGTACCAGAAGCCTACAGCCAACATTTTAGGAATCCAAGGGGATCCTGGTCAAACAAACATCAAGTTTGAAAGGATCAAACAAAGTAATTTTGGTAGGTGGATAAGGGTATTGAAAATAGATCAAACATATGATGCTCTTAGAGAGAAAATTATTTTGGAAGAGTTCAAAAATTCACTTCCTTAAGTAGTGATAACTCATGTGGAAGAGCAGAGAATCAAGACTGCAAGATTAGCAGCGGAAATGGCAGATGACTATGAGTTGGTTCATAGATTAAACTTTGGCTTCTGACATCAATTTCAATCTGTGAGGGATAGAAATTGGGGAAAAGAAAAATCCTCAGGTGATAAGCAATAAGGAGATCTCATTGAAGACAGTGAAGATAGTTTACCGCAGGGTAAAAGGAAACCTATGAGGGGGGAAGAGAAGTAAAAAAACTCGGGTGTTTTCACTGCAATAAAGTAGGCGACATGAAGTTGCTGTATTTTTCTTTATTAATTCATTGTGGCACATGGGTGTCGCTGGCTGGTCAGCATTTCTTGCCCGTCCTCAATTGCCCTTGAGAAGGTGGTGGTGAGCTGCTTTCGTGAACCACTGCTGTCTACCTGTTGTAGGTTGACATACAATGCCATCAAGGAGGGAATTCCAGGATTTTGACCCAGTGACAGTAAAGGATGGGCAGTATATTTCCACGTCAAAATGGGGAGTGCTTGGAGGGGAACTTCAAGCTGGTCATGTTCACATGTATCTGCTGCCAACTTCCTTCAGGATATAAATGGTCATGAGTTTGGAAGCTGCTGTCTGAGGATCTTTGGTGAATTTCTGTAGTGTATCTTGTAGATAGTAGACACTGCTGCTAGTGAGCATTGATCGTGGAGGGAGTGGATGCTTGTGGATGTGGTGCCAATCAGCAGGCTGCTTTGTCCTGGATGGTGTCAAGCATCTTAAGTGTTGTTGGGGCTGCACTCATCCAGGCAAGTGGGGAGTATTCCATCACACTCCTGACTTGTGTCTTGAAGATAGTGGACAGGCATTGGGGTGTCAGGAGGTCTGTTATAACAAGCTATAGCAGAATGGCCATTTTTGGAGCAGCCATTTTGAGAAGGGCAGCTTTATGGTTGATGTGCTGCTGAAGGTTTAAGTGTAGGCTTAAGTAAATACTGGGCTTCGGTAAGCAGAGTGAGCAGCAGTGAGGTAATGCAGTTGGATGAGGAGCAAACTACTGCAGCACTGAACACACAAGGGTACAGGAGAAGTGGAAGGAAGTTTAACTGTGAAGGCACAGGCAACAGGTGAGTGAGTGACTGGTGAGTAGTTTTTCTTCTCCCTTATTTTCTCTTCACTTTGCTACTGTTGTTAACTTAAGGGTTAAGTCATAGCAGGTGATCCCAGACCCATGTTATGCTCCTTCTGTGCGATGTGGGAATTCAGGGACCGTTCTGATGTCCCTGACTCCTTCACGTGCAGGAAGTGTGTCCAGCTGCAGCTCCTGTCTGACCACTCGACAGCTCTGGAGCTGTAGCTGGATTCACTTTGGAGCATCCGCAAGGCTGAGGGAATCATGGATAGCACATTCAGTAAGTTGGTCGCACTGCAGATAATAATTACTGGGAAAGATAGGGAATGGGTGACCAACAGACAGAGGAAGAGTTGGAAGGCAGTGCAGGCGGCCCCTGCGCTCATCTCCCTCTAAAACAGGTATACCGTTATGGATATTGTTGGGGGAGATGGCTCACCAAGGGAAAGTGGCAGCAGCCAGGTTCATGGCACTGTGGCTGACTCTGCTACACAGGAACAGCGGAGCTACAATGATAGAGCATTACATTGTAAGGGGAATAGATAGGTGTTTCTGCGGCCACAAACAATAGTCCAGGATGGTACGTTGCTTCCCTGGTGCAAGGGTCAAGGATGTCTCGGAGCAGCTGCAGGACATTCTTGGGGGGGAAGGGGGAGGGGGCCGGTGGTGAACAACCAGCTCTCGTGATGCATTTACGCCAACGATATAAGTAAAACCAAACAGGATAAGGTCTTAGAAGCTGAATTTAGGGAGTTAGGAATTAAACTAAAAAGTAGGGCCTCAAAGGTAATAATCTCGGGACTGCTAGTGCCACGTGCTAGCCAGAGTAGGAATGGCAGGATAGCTAAGATGAATATGTGATTTGAAGGATGGTGCAAGAGGGAGGGATTCATATTCCTGGGACATTGAAATCAGTTCTGGGGGAGGTGGCATGAGTACAGATCAGATGGTCTGCACCCAGGCAGGACTGGAAACAATGTCCTAGGGGGAGTGTCTGCTAGTGCTGATGGAAAGAGTTTAAACTAATAGGGCAGAGGGATGGAAACCAATGCAGGAAGTTGGAGGGAAGAAAAGTTGGGACAGAAACAAAAGACAATAAGGGGAGAAATGATAGTGGAAGGCATAGAAACCAAAGACAAAAATCAAAAAGGGCCACATTTCATCATAATTCTAAATGGGCAATAAAATGTCATAAAAATGAGCCTGAAGGGTCTGTGTCTCAATGCGAGGAGCATTTGTAATAATGATGAATTAACTGCACAAACAGTTATCAATGGATATGATGTAATTGGGATCACAGAGACCTGGCTGCAGGGTGACCAAGGATGGGAACTCAACATCCAGGGTTATTCAATCTTCAGGAAAGGGAGGTGAGGTAGCATTGCTGGTTAAGAAGGAGATTAACACAATAGTAAGGGAGAGCATTAGCCTGGACAATGTGGAATCTGTATGGGTGGAGCTGTGGAACAACAAAGGGAAAAAGACATTAGTGGGAGTTGTATACAGAACACCAAACAGTAGTCATGATGTTGTGGACTGTATCAAAGAGGAAATTAGAGATACATGCAGTAAGGATTCAGCAAGTATGATGGGTGACTTCAATCTACATATTGATTGGACTAAACAAATTGGTAGCAATGCAACGGAGGAGGATTTCCTGGAATGTATGAGGAATGGTTTCCTTGACATATTGACATAACCAACTCGAAAACAAGCCATCCTAGACTAGGTATTGTGTAACGAGACAGGATTAATTAGCGACATTGTGGTGAGAGATCCTTTGGGGACGAGTGACCATCATATGGTAGAATTTTTCATTAAGATGGAGAGTGACACAATTAAATCTGAAATTAGGGTCCTGAACTTAAAGAAAGCTAACTTTGATGGTATGAGGCATGTCTTCACTAGGATAAACTGGCCAAGGGGTTGAAGGTGGATAGGCAATGGCAGACATTCAAAGAACACATGGATGAACTTCAACAATTGTACATCTCTGTCTGGCGTAAGAGTAAAACAGGGAAGGTGGCTCAACCATGGCTAACAAGGGAAATCAGGAAGTGTTAAAGCCAAAAAGAATGCATGTAAATAGGCCAGGAAAACCAGCAAACCCAAGGACTGAGATATATTTAAAATTCAGCAGAGAAGAACAAGGGGTTTACTTTGGGAAGGGAAAATAGAATATGAAAGTAAGCTTGCGGAAAACATAAAACCGAATACAACAGCTTCTATAGAAATGTGAAGAGAAGACTGGTGGAGACAAATGCAGGTCCCTTGCAACTCAAATCAGGTGAATTCATAATGGACAACAAAGAAATGGCAGATAACAAGGTGTACAGCTGGATGAACACAGCAGGCCAAGCAGCATCAGAGGAGCAGGAAAGCTGATGTTTCGGGCCTAGACCCTTCTTCAGAAAGGGTCATCTAGGCCTGAAAGGTCAGCTTTCCTGCTCCTCTGATGCTGCTTGGCCTGCTGTGTTCATCCAGCTCTACACCTTGTTATCTCAGATTCTCCAGCATCTGCAGTTCCTACTATCAAAGAAATGGCAGATCAGTTGAACAAATACTTTGGAACAGTCTTCACTAAGGAGGACACAAACAATCTCCAGAAAATGCTAGGGGACTGAGGGTCAATAATGAAAGAGGAACTGAAGGAAATCCTTATTAGTCAGGAAATGGCGTTGGGGAAATTGATGGGATTAAAACCCGATAAATCCCTAGGGTCTGATGCTCTGCATCTCAGAGTAATTAAGGAAGTGACCCTAGAAATAGCGGATGCATTGCTGATCATTTTCCAGCATTCTGTAGACTCTGGGAGAGTTCCAATGGACTGGAGGGTAGCTAATATAACTCCATTCTTTAAAAAAGGAGGGAGAGAGAAAATGGGGAATTATAGGCAGTTAGCCTGACATCGGTGTTGGGGAAAATGCTGGAGTCAATCATTAAGGATGTAATAACAGCATTTGGAAAATGGTGACAGAATCAGTTCTAGTCAGCATGGATTCACTAAAGGGAAATCATGCTTGACAAATCTTCTGGAATTTTTTGAGAATGAGACCAGTAGAGTAGACAACGGTGAGTCTGGACTTTCAAAAGGCTTTTGACAAGATTCCACACAAAACATTAGTAAGGAAAATTAAAGCTCGTGGTATCGGAGGTAATGTATTGACATGGATAGAGAATTGGTTGGCAGACAGGAACAAGCATTGGAATAAACGGGTCGTTTTCAGAGAGGCAGGCAGTGATGAATGGGGCCCCGCATGGTTCAATGCTGGGAACCCAGCTTTTCACATTATACATTAATGATTTGGACAAACGAATTGAATGCCATATCTCCAAATTTGCAGATGACACTAAGCGGTGTGCTGTGCTCTGAGGAGGGTGCTAAGAGGTTGCAGGGTTGCTGGCTGAGTGGGCAAATACTTGGCAAATGCAATATAATGAGGATAAATGTGACATCATCCATTTTGGTGACAAAAACAGTAAGACAGATTATTATCTGAATGGTGGCAGTTTAGGAAAAGGTGAGCTGCAATGAGACCTGGGTGTCATGCTGGAACAGTCATTGAAGGTTGGCAGGCAGGTGCAGCAGGCAGTGAGGAAAGCTAAAGGCATGCTCTCCTTCATAGCAAGAGGATTTGAGTAGAGTACTGGAGTAAGGATGTCTTGCCGCAGTTATACAGGACCTTAGTGTGACCACACCTTAAGAATTGTATGCAGTTTTGGTTTCCCAGTCTCTTGCCATTCTTGCCATTGAGGGAGTGCAGTAAAGGAATACCAGACTGATTCCCAGGATAGCAGGACTGAAATATGAGGAAAGATTGGATCAACTAGGGTTGTATTTGCTGGAATTTAGAAGAATGAGTGGGGATCTCACAGAAACATAAATCCTAATGGGATTGGACATGTTGATGCGGGAAGAATGTTCCCAATGTTGAGGAAGTCCAGAACATGGGTCACAGTCTAAGAATAAGGGGTCAGCCATTCAGGATTGAGATGAGGGAGAATTTCTTCTCTCAGAGTTGTGAACCTGTGGAATTCTCTCCCACAGGAAGTTATTGAGTCCAGTCCAATAGATACTGAGATTGCATGTTCAGCCATGATCATATTGAATGGTGTGGCAGGCTTTTAGGCCGAATAGCCTACTGTTGCACCTATTTTCCATGTTTATATGTTACTTGTTGTAGTATTCCTAGACTCTGCCCTGCTCTTGTAGCCATTATATTTATGTAATGAGTCCAGTTGAGTTTCTGGTCAATGATAAACCCCGGGATGTAAGATAGTGGGGGAATTCAGTGATGGTAACACCATTCAATGTCAAGGGGCAGTGGTTAGATTGTCTCTTAGGACTGTAAGAAAAGGGGTAATCTGCCATGGGTGTCTAAAGAAATAAGGGAGGCTATCAAATTGAAAGAGAAGGCATACAAAGTGGCCAAAAACAGCATGAAACTAGAAGATTGGGAAAACTTTAAAGGTCAACAGAAAGCCACAAAAAGATCTATAAAGAAAAGTAAGATAGAACATGAGAAAAAACTAGCACAGAATATAAACACAGATAGCAAAAGTTTCTATAAATATATAAAACGAAAAAGAGTGGCTAAAGTAAACGTTGGCCCTTTAGAGGATGAGAAGGGGAATTTAGTTATGGGATATGATGAAATGGCCGAGGCATTGAACAGGTATTTTGTATTGGTCTTCACAGTGGAGGACACTAATAACATGCCAGTAATTGACAAAGAGACGAAGGTAGGTGAGGACCTGGAAATAATCATTATTACGGAAGAGGTAGTGTTGGGCAAGCTAATGGAGCTAAGGATTGATAAGTCTCCTGGCCCTGATGGAACGCATCCCAGGGTACTAAAAGAGATGGCGGGAGAAATAGCAGGTGCACTGGCGGTAATTTTCCAAAATTCGCTGGACTCTGAGGCAGTCCCAGCAGATTGGAAAACTGCAAATGTGACGCCACTGTTTAAAAAGGGAAGTAGACAAAAGATGGGGAATTATAGACCAGTTAGCTTAACCTCTGTAGTGGGGAAGATGCTTGAGTCTATTGTCAAGGAAGAAATAGCAAGGCATCTTAATAGAAATTGTCCCGTTGGGCAGACGCAGCATGGGTTCTTGAAGGGCAGGTCATGCTTGACAAATCTTTTGGAATTCTATGAAGACATTACGAGCAAGGTGGACAATGGGGACCCAGTGGATGTGGTGTACCTAGATTTCCAAAAGGCCTTCGACAAGGTGCCGCACAAGAGGCTATTGCATAAGATAAGGATGCATGGCATTAAGGGTAAAGTATTAGCATGGATAGAGGACTGGTTGACTAACAGGAAGCAAAGAGTGGGGATAAATGAGTGCTATTCTAGCTGGCAGTCAGTGACTAGTGGTGTGCCTCAGGGATCGTTGTTGGGACCGAAATTATTTACAATTTATATAGATGATTTGGAGTTGGGGACCACGTGTAGGGTGTCAAAGTTTGCAGATGACACTAAGAAGAGTGGCAGAGCAAAGTGTGCAGAGGACTGTGAAACTTTGCAGAGGAACATAGATATATTGAGTGAGTGGGCAAAGGTCTGGCAGATGGAATACAATGTAAATAAATGTGAAGTCATACATTTTGGTAGGAGTAATAGTAAAAAGGATTATTACTTGAATGGTAAAAAGTTGCAGCATGCTGCTATGCAGAGGGACCTGGGTGTCCTTGTGCATGAATCACAGAAGGTAGGTCTGCAGGTACAACAAGTAATTAGGAAGGCAAATGGAATTTTGTCCTTCATCGCTGAAGGGATTGAGATTAAAAGCAGAGAGGTTATGTTGCAGCTGTACAAGGTGCTGGTGAGGCCACACCTGGAGTACTGTGTGCAGTTTTGGTCTCCTTACTTGAGAAAGGATGTACTGGCACTGGAGGGGGTGCAAAGGAGGTTCACCAGGTTGATTCCGGAGTTGAGGGGGTTGGCTTATGAGGAGAGACTGAGTAGATTGGGATTATATTCATTGGAATTCAGAAGATTGAGGGGGGAATCTTATAGAAACATATAAAATTATGAAGGGAATAGATAAGATAGAAGTAGAGAGGATGTTTCCACTGGCAGGTGAAGCTAGGACAAGAGGGCATAGCCTCAAGATTAGAGGGAGCAGATTTAGGACTGAATTGAGAAGGAACTTCTTCACCCAGAGGGTTGTTAATCTATGGAATTCCTTGCCCAGTGAAGTAGTTGACTCTACTTCAGTAAACGTTTTTAAAGATAAGGTAGATTTTTTTTGAACAATAAAGGAATTAAGGGATACGGTGAGAACGCGGGTAAGTGGATCTGGGTCCACGAAAAGATCAGCCATGATCTTATTGAATGGCGGAGCAGGCTCGAAGGGCTGGACGGCCTACTCCTGCTCCTAATTCTTATGTTCTTATTGATGATGGTCATAGCCTGGCATTTGTATGGCGCAAATGTTACTTGCATATTGGTGATGTAGAAAAAGCACTGGGAAGACGAATGTGGGAAAACAGATAGCCATCAAGTTTTGTTGAAGTGGTAAATGAAAGCTCAGTGGAAGCTAACATGCTGCAAAAGAATGTACAACCTGGTCAGGGGTTAGTTCAGAAGAAAGTGCCAGGCCCCTGTATAGAATTTACTTGCATGGGTATAGTTTACTCATGTATGCCAGGAGCAGCAGGTAAAGAAATTTTTAAGAGATACAGCAGCAAGTCAATCTTTGATGATGAGAGATGAGGAGATATGTAATTCATAAGGTGTATTGCCAGAAAAGGTGGTAATATGTGGATTTCAGGTGAGAAGAGCAGTGTTCCATTATATAAAGTGAGGTTGGAGAGTCCGGTGAAAAGTGGTGAAGTGGTGGTAGGAGTAATTGAGAAATTCTCAGTTCCAGAAACAGTTTATCCATGGTAACGAAATAGCTGGATCATAGGTGGGATTGATACCGACTGTGGTTGAAAAGCCAGTGGAAAATCAGGTAACTCAGGTATCACAGGGAGTACATCCTGAGATTCTTCCTGACTCTGGTAATAAGTCACAAAACCACAGATTGAAACAGCAGGAGAAATCAAGCAGCAAAGATAAGGAAGTTGACATTCTATTGTCAGAAACTATGTTTGTTCAAATGGTTGAGAAAAAGCATGAACAGGTGGAAGACGAAGTGGATATTTTTAGTTCAGAAAGATTAGCTGAATTAGAACAGAAAGACGAGAAACTAAAGTAGTTTTATCAAAAAGCATACAAAGAAGGAGGATCGGACTGTATCCCAGAATGTTGCTATCTTAAAAATGAAGTCTTGATGAGGAAATGGAGATCATCACATACTTATGCGAATGAGAAATGGGCAGACATTCATCAAATTGTATGACCAGTAAGTTATAGAAAGGGAGGTGTTGTAGTAGCACATGAGTTGCCAGTAGGAGGTCATTTAGGAGTAAGGAAAACTCAAGACAAAATACAAAACCATGTTTATTGGCCTGGACTGCACAAGGACGTGACTGAATTTTGCAGGACATGAGATCCATGTCAGGTAATTGGAAAACCTCAGGCAGTGATAAAACCAGCACCTTTAATACCCATTCTCACATTTGAAGAACCTTTTATAAGAGTCTTAATTGATTGGGTAGGATCCCTATCAAAAGCAAATGTGAGATACAGTAATTGTTGACTAATAATGGATGAGTCTATTAGATTTCCAGAGGCCACTCCATTTTGTAGTATCAGAGCTAAAAAGGATTCTAGCAGAGGTACTCATATTTTTTACTAGATATGAACTACCCACAGAAATACAACCAGATCAAGGATCAAATTTTGCATCAAAATTATTTGGATAACTTAGGAATAAGACAATTCAAATCGACTGTGTATCATCCAGAATCGCAAGGAGCGTTAGAATGATGGCATCAAACTTTAAAGACCATGTTGAGGGCTTATAGTGAAGACTATCCAGAGGATCGGCATACAGGAATTCCAATTTGTACTTCTTGCAATTAGGGATGCACCAAATAAACCTACAAATTCAGTCCATTTGAATTAGTTTTGAGCATGAAGTGAGAGGACCACTGAAAGTAATTTAAGGAGAAATTGGTAAGTCAGAGTTCAGAGACCATATATTTAGACTATGTTTCAAATTTTAGGAAAGATTAAATAGAGCTGATGAGTTGGCTAGACAGCATTTGAAAGCAGTACAACATGATGAAACAGGAAGCAGACAAGAAATCAAAAATTCCTAATTTTGCTAATGGATTTGAAGTGTTAGTGTTACTCCCAGCAGTAGGCGAACCTTTGAAGGCAAGGTTTAGTGTGCCTTCTCAAATAAAACGGTAGTGAGTGAGATGAATTATTTGATAAGAATGCCAGATGAAAGAAATCTCACAGATTATGTCATATTAATATGCTCAAAATGTGTTTTGATAGGGAAGGAATGCAAAAGGAGAATGTGTTACTATTAGTGGAGTGAAGAACCATGTTCAGATGATTTTGAATTGGACATTCCTCTAACTAAATTGGACAATGGGGAAGTTCTTAAAAATTGGGATAAATTATTGAGTTACTTTCCAGAGGAAAATTTAAATGACCTGTGACAGTTATTAAAGTCACATGCAGAAATATGTGGGAATAAGCTGAGAAATACTAGCCTGATTATACATGATGTAGATATAGGAAATGTTTTTTTTTCATATTCAAATGCTGTTTCAATTAGGTAATACCCTTATAGACTTAACTCTCTAAAGTTGGCACAAGTTCAAAAACAGATTGAACACAAGCTCAAAGACAATATAAGGAGCTCACCCATAGTAATGGTGCCAAAACCAGATGTCACCCAACGATTATGTGTGGACTATCGCAAAGTCATTGCAGTTACAAAATCTGCTTCATATCCTACTCCACGTTTGGAAGACAGTATTGAGAAGGTGGGACAAACAATTTATATTTCGAAGTTGGAATTACTCAGAGGATACTGGTAGGTACCTTTATGCAAAGGAGCAAAGTAAATTTTGGGTTTCATGACACCGAATGGACTGTGCCACATTTTAAAGATAAACCAATAAAGTCATTTCGGGATTACCCAATTGTGTAAAGTACATCGACAATCTGGTGCTTTTTAGTCACATAGGGAGAGACATTTGGAGCATGTATCAGAGTTGTTTGATCGACTTCAGAAGGCAGGCTTGGTGATAAACCTGGCTAATAGAGAGTTCACAAAAGCCCAAGTCACATTCCTGGGCCATATTTTAGAGATGGACAGATAGCTCTACGGGATGTGAATTCAAAGGTTACTGGAGAGTTGTCCATATGATCAATGAAGAAGGAAGTACTATGATTCCTAAGACTGAGTGGTTTTAAGTTTGTACTGAATTTTAGCAGTGTGGTTGTTTCACTGACTGACTTGTTGAAGTGCAGAAAATTTCAGAGTATGGTGGAAAGTCAGTGGCATTTGACAGCCTGAAAGCTGTGCTAACCACTGTCCCAGTATTAGCTACACATAATTATGCAACGCCATTCAAGGTAGTTATTGAAGCGAGTGATATGAGTGTCTGTGCTGTACTCTTTCAAGAAGACGACGAGAAGATAGAAAGACCTATTGGGTATTTTTCCAGAAAACTGAATAATCATCAACAGATATATTCCACAACTGAGAAGGAGGTGTTGGCATTGCAACATTTCAACATTTATATTGCTAATAACGTGTCTGAGATAATTGTATGGACTGATAATAACCCCTTAAAGTTTTTGGACAAACATAAGAATAAAAATTCCAGACTGACTAGACAGAGCTTATTATTGCTGTCATTCAATTTGAAAATTATGCATTGTCGCAACTTTGATGAAGGAAGATGGAGGTGTTCAGTGGCGGGAACAAAACGAACTGAAATGGACTGTAGTAATGAATATTTGCATACTCTGAGTCAATGTAATGTATCTGTATTGTAGTGTATCAATAATGCAAGGTTAAAGGTTTTCAAAAATTAAGTCATCTTTGTATATTGACGGGTCTTTTTTAAGATAGGTAGGCATGATATTAAGGCTTTAAGGCATGTATTTTGTCTTTTTTTGTCATCAATATTGAGACAGAGATGTTGAACAGTCTGTTCAAAGACAATAGAGTAAACACCTTGTGAGGCCTTAGGGCATTTTTCAAAACGTTGAAACAATAGCAGCAGCCTCCCACAGAACCAGGATTTTTAGTTTTAGTTTTCTGCAGTGGCTGGGTTCATGAAGCTGAATGTGGAAGCGCTTATTCCTCTACTTGTTACAGCTAAAAGCTGGGGACCTCTTCCTGCTTCTAGAATTGCATGTGAGACAAACTATCTCACTGAATTTATCTTTGCCAAGGGTCTGTTTTTGGGCTATTACTATATTGGAACAGTTAATTAGTAGTAGTTTATCTATATATAATATTTTGTTAAGCATTTCAATAGAGCTACAGTTAAGCCAATTTTTTTTTTTAAATTATTTTGTTTGTATTTTAACTGTAGTGTGAAAATAAAGTGTGTTTTACTTAAAGTCAATAGTTTGACCAATTGAATTGCATCTGGAAGGCAACCTTGCACTCACATTTAAATGAGAAACTGATAGGGTCTAGACTATCATCTTAATATATTTTGAGGGGGTTTGGTCTGATCCATAACGGTAAATAATAACCATTACAGTAGCAGTGTAGTCAATACAATACATAATAACTAACCTGCTCAATAAGTAATAGTCATAGTAGAACATAGAACAGTACAGCACAGTACAGGCCCTTCGGCCCACGATGTTGTGCCGAACTTTTATCCTAAACCTAAGGTCTATCTAACCTCCACCCCTACCTTATACTATCATCCATATGCCTATCTAATAGCCGCTTAAATGCCCCTAATGAGGCAGACTCCACTACTCTCTCTGGCAATGCATTCCACGCCCCGACCACTCTCTGAGTAAAGAACCTACCTCTGACGTCTCCCCTGTATCTACCTCCACTCACTTTGAAACTATGCCCCCTTGTAATAGCTACCTCCACCCAAGGAAAAAGTCTCTGGCTGTCTACTCTATCTATACCTCTGATCATTTTGTACACCTCTATCAAGTATGGTGTGGCATACTGTGCCACTTCTCAGCCCAGCTGCATCCTATCAATGTCCCTTTGTAACCTAGAACAACCCTCCACACTATCCACAACCCGACCCCCACCTTCATATCATCCGCGAGTTTGCTAATCCATCCTTCCACTCCTTCATCCAAATCATTTACAAAAATCACAAATAGAAGAGGACCCAGAACAGATCCTTGTGGTACACCACTCGTAACTGAGCACCATGTTGAATATTTTCCATCCACTACCACCCTTTGTCTTCTAAGGGTCAGCCAATTCTGAATCCAATCTGCCACATTTCCCCCTATCCCATGCCTCCTTACCTTCTGCATGAGCCTACCATGAGGAACCTTATCAAACGCCCTACTTAAATCCATGTACACAACGTCCACTGCTCTACCTTCATCCACGTGTTTGGTCACCTCTTCAAAGAATTCAATAAGGTTCATGAGGCATGACCTACCCCTCACAAATCCATGCTGACTATCACGAATCAAACTGTGCCTCTCCAAGTGATCATAAATCCTATCTCTCAGGGATAGTAATAACAATAGTAATAACCAGTAATTAATAGTAATAACAACACAGTAAATAAAGTGACACTAAAAATGCAACAAGCAGAAGAAAGTAACCAACAGCGTACCCAATACAGTAACTGTTACAGTAACCAGCATATCAAATCACTCAGGATTCCTGCTTAGTAATTTTGGCCTCTGTATTTATGGTCTCTGCCATATTGCAGCTATTAAGAGACTGTGTCCTGTCTTGACTTCAGGACACAATGATAGGGATATGCCATCCAGAGATATGGAGAAATTTCTTCACCAAGAGAGTGGTGAGCCTGTGGAATTCTCTGCCACAGAACACTGCTGAGGCCAAAATATTTAAGGTTTTCAAGAAGAAGTTAGGTTTAATTCTAAAGATTAAAGGGATCAATGGATATGGAGCAAAAGCAAGAATGGTACTAAGTAGGATGATCAGCCATGATCATATTGAATGGCACAGCAGACTGGAAGAACTAAATGGCCGTCTACTGTTCTTACTTTCTAATGATTCTATGTTTCTGTTTGATCCATGGCCAAGAACTGAATCCTGGACAAATGTCATTTAGTAATTAAACAAATGAGGAATATAAAAACAGACCGCAGAAGTTTCCATAGGTGTGCAAAGGGAGAAGATTAACAAAAAACAGATAAGACAGCATTAAAAAGAGCTAGGAAAATTTATAATGGGGTATTAGGAAATTGCAGAGAGGGTCTAAATAAATATTCATTACTGAATCCCCACTATCAAAATCTTGGAGGGGTTCCATTGACCAGAAACTTAACTGGACTCACCATATAAATACCGTGGCTACAAGAGTAGGTCAGAGGGTAGGAATCCAGCAGTGACTAACCTCCTGACTCCCCAAAGCCTGTCCACCAAAGACACAAGGCAGGAGTGTGATGGAATACTCCCCACTGGACTGGATGGCTGCTGCTCCAACAACACTCAAGAAGCTTGACACCATTCAGAACAAAGCAGCCCACTTGATTGGCACCACACCTACAAACATCCACTCCCTCCACCACCAACACTCAGTAACAGCAGTATGTGCAATCTACAAGATGCATTGCAGAAATTCACCAAGACTCCTTAGACAGCACCTTCTAAACCTATGACAACTTCCATCTAGAGGACAAGTGCAGCAGATACATGGGAACATCACCACTGCAAATTTCCCTCCTTGCCACCCACCATTCTGACTTGAAATATATTGCTGTTCCTTCAGTGTAGTTGGGTCAAAATCCTGGAACTCCCTCCCTAACAGTATTGTGGGTCTACCTACAGCACATGAACTGCAGTGATTCAAGAAGACAGCTCACCATAATGTTCTCAAGGGGAATTAGGGATAGGCAATACATGCTAGCCTACTAGTGACGATCACATCCCAAATCACATAAGTAAATAATAAAGACAGGTACTTCACACCTGTCTTCATGAAGGAAAATTCTAAATAACTCAGTAATAATTGAGAATCCAGTGACTAGTATAACTGATGCATTGCATGATACTAATATTAGTAAAATTACAGCGCAAGAGAAAATAATGGTACTTAAAGTACATAAATCACCTAGACTGATAATCCCACTGAAAGACTTGAAGAGATAGTAAACACATTAGTGGCAATCTTCTGAAATTCTCAACTTTAGAATGGCCCCTGCAGATTGTATGAAGGTTCATGATAGTTCAATTGGTTGGATGGCTGGTTTGCAATGCAGTACACCAACAGTGCAAGTTCAACTCTACGTTGTCAGTCTGCATCGCAAACCATCTGTGCAGTCAACTGAGCTAACCATGAAGGTCCCGCCATCTCAACCTCATCCCTCACCTGAGGCATGGTGACCTTCAGGTTAAAGTCATCACCAATCATGTCACTCTAATGACAGAACAGCCCTATGGACCTCTGGGACTGTGGCAACTTTACCTATTACTTTTGTGTGTGTTAGAAAGGTAAATAGTTTTAGTTTCATTTTTGAGTTCCGAGAGTATTGGCTGGTTAATGGGAAATTTATTTAAATTCATTAAAAAATTTTTTCAAAACCCTTTGAGGTGAATAGTTCCGTACTTTATGACACAAGGATAAAGGAGGATAAAAAATTAGGCTGTTATCTAACAACCAGGTGCATTATCATATAGGGAAACAAAGAAAAGTTATTTTAGAAAAACAGAACCATCCAAAATATCCAAAGTGTGCAGGGTTCATAAATGAAAAGCTCCAGTAAGAGAAGGCTCTAAAGTGTCAGAAAAGACCACATCCCACAGGCTATTGGATACATGAATTTAAGGAACAAATGTGAAGGAGCAAGTAAATTGTTTTAGCAGTTTGCCTAATGTCTCATGAAGAGACATTGACTAAAGAAGATAGAATCAAGTGAATGAAGAAAAAGTACAGCTCTGCCCACTGAATAATGAACTTTAATGTGGCAACAATGTGACACTTCACTGAGGTTTGAGTATCTGAGGCTGTTGACTTGCTCGCTGAGCTGGCATGTTTTCTTTCAGCTAGATAACATCATCAGTGAGGCCTCTGATGAAGCGATGTTGTTCTACTCCGCTTGGAATTTATATTGTCTGGTCCGTTATGGTGAGTCGTTTCCAGTTTTGATCTGTGTAGGTTTGTACGTGGGGTCCAATTCTATATGTTTGTTGATTGCATTACAGGTTGAGAACCATGCCTCTAGGAATTCCCATGTATGCCTATGTTTGGCTTAGGCTACTATAGTTACGTTGTCCCAATTAAACTGATGGCATTCATTGTTCGACTGTACTGATATTAAGGAAAGTTCAGCTGCTAGCTGACGTTCATGTATTCTGATGGCTAGTTTCCTTCCTTTCTGTGGCAATTGTTGCATGCGATTTTGTAAACCACATTGGTTCTGCATGTTGTGGGAATGGGGTCTTTAATCCTTGTGAGTGTTTGTCATAGAGTGGCTGTGGGCTTGTGTGTTACCATGATTCCAGTGGTCTTAGGAGTCTCGTTGTCAGATCTGATATGTTTTTGATGTAAGGAAGTGTGGCCAGTGTCTTAGGGCATACTGGGTCCTCCTGTTGTTGTCTGTTTAGTAGACACCTGCAGATGAAGTTGCGGGGATATCCATTCATAGCGAAGATTTTGTATAGGTGCTCTTCCTCTTTCCTGCGCAGTTCTGGAGTGTTGCAGTGAGTCGTGGCCCGTTTAAGGATTGTCCTAATGCAGCTTTGTTTGTGGACAATTGGGTGGTTGCTGTGGATGTTGAGGATTTGATCAATGTGGGTTGCTTTTCTGTATACTGAGGTTTGAAACTCCCTGGTAGTCATGGGCTCAACTCTTATGTCCAGAAATGGAAGCTGACTGTTGTTTTCTTCTCCTCTTGTGAATTTTAGGTCTGGCAGTGTGAATGGAGAGAAAGCTGAACTAACATTTGGTGACCTTTTTCAGAACTGTTCAGACTATACCAAAGAAGGGTCACTGGACCTGAAAGATTAACTCTGCTTTCTCTCCACACATACTGGCAGATCTGCTGAGTGTTTCAAGCAATTTCTGTATTTGTTTCTGATTTCCATCATTGTTACATTCAGATAATCAGAGAGCTTTTGATACACAACAGGCTGTTAAATTAGACCAGATGGGATTAAGGGGAATGCATTGCATGGATTGAGAACTGGTTGATGGACAGTGATAGGGAATACGCAAGCTATTGTATATTGACATTGCTGAGGGTGGCAGAATCTCGTTGGGTTAAATAAATTAAAGTTACTGTCAACAGTTAAACTTTGTGTGTCCCAGCACAGTCCCTGATAATGACACCTCTGGGAAGTGCACCTAGTTGCAGCACCTGGCAGACCGTGTTAGGAAGCTGGATCTACTCAGGATCATCTGAGATGCTGAACGTATCATAGATAAGAGTTTGAGTGAGGTGATCACACCTAAGATGCAGGCAGAGTTGTGGTGACCACCAGGAAAGGCAAAGGGAGTAGGCAGAGAGTGCAGGAATCACCTGTGGCCATTCCCCTTGAAAACAAGTATACTGTTTTGGATACTGTTGGAGGGGGATGACTGTTCAGGGGAAAGCAGCAGTACCCAGGTCCATGGCAGTACGACTGGCTCTGGGGCACGACAGGAAAGGGTAAAGGTAAACAGGAAACTTGATAGTTAAGGGGACAGACAGGAGATCCTGCGGCCGCAAACGGGCATCCAAGTTGGTGTGTTGCGTCCTGGGTGGCAGGGTCAAGGATGTCTTGGAGCAGCTGCAGAACATTCTCAAGGGGGAGGGTGAGCAGTCAGAAGTCATTGGTACAAATGGCATAGATAGTAATAGGGATGGTGTCCTGCAGAGTGATTGTAGAGAGTTAGGCAAAAGTTAAAAACCAGGACCTTGATGGTGATAATCTCTGGATTATTTCTGGTGCCACGTGCTAGTGAGGGTAAAAGAACAGGAGGATGTGGCAGATGAATGCATAGCTAAAGAATTGGTGCAGGGGGCAGGGATTCAGATTCTTAGATAATTGGGATCTTTTCTGGGGTAGAGGTGACCTGTTCAAGAGGGCTGGTTTGCACCTGAACTGGAGGGGAACCAATATCTTTGTGAGCAAATTTGCTAGTGCTACAACGGAGGGTTTAAACTGGATTGGCAGGGGAGTGGGATCCTCAACAGCAGGGAAGCAAGTGCGAGGCTGGAAGGAGATACAGTAATCAGAAGTAGCAAGATGAAGAGACAGGTCAGGCTGGAACACAACAGGAAGCGAGGAATGCCTGTTGGATTAAATTGCATCTATTTCAAAGCAAGAGAGCTGACAGGTAAGGCCGATGACCTCAGGGCGTGGATAGGTACATGGGACTGGGATATTATAGTCATTACAGAAACATGGCTAAGGGAGGGACAGGACTGGCAGTTTAATGTGCCAGCGTACAGTGGTTTAGGCAGGATAGAGGTGGAAGAAAGGGTGGTGGGGGTGAGTTGCATTCTTGATTAAGGAAAGTATCTCAGCAGCAGTCAGAGATGAAATAACTGAGGGATCACCCAGTGAGGCTTTGTGGGTGGAGCTAAGAAATAAGAAGGGGATGGTGATATTTTTGGGGTTGTACTACAAGCCCCCATAGAGTCAAAGGGAATTAGAGGAACAAATATGCAAGGAGACTGGGGAAATTTGCAGGAACAATACAGTTGTCATAGTAGGGGATTTTAATTTTCCTAACATAGACTCGAACTGCCATAGTGTTAAGAGCTTGGATGGGGTGGAATTTGTTAAGTGTGTTCAGGAAAGTTTCCTCAAGCAGTATATAGAGGGTCCTACTCAGGAAGGGGCAAAACTCGACCTGCCCTTGGGAAAGGAGAGGTGACTGAGGTGTCAGTGGGGGAGCACTATGGGACTAGTCACCATAGTTCAATTTATTTTAAAACTTTTATAGAGAGGGACAAAACTAGCTCACAGGTTCAAATTCTAAATTGGGGCAAGGCGTATTTTGATGAAATTAGACAGCAGCTTTTGGGGATTGATTGCAGTAATTTGTTTGCAGGCAAAGGGACCTCTAGCAAGTAGGAGGCCTTTAAAAGTGTGGTAGCTAGAATTCAAGGTATCTGTGTTCCAGTGAGTGTGACGGGCAAGGATGGCAGGAGTAGGGACCCTGGATGATAAGAGATATTGAGGCTTTGTCCAGAAAAAGGAGGCATGGCTCAGGTACAGGCAGCTGAGATCAAGGGAATCCCGGGAGGTATATAGGGGATACAGGAGTTTACAGACAAAGGAGATCAGGAGGGCGAAAAGGAGCACCAGACAGCTATGGCTGAGAAGAACAGGGTGAATCCAAACAGATTCTTTAAGTATATCAATGGAAAAAGAATAACTAGAGACAGAATTGGGCCCCTCGAGGGCCAAAGTGGACATATATGTGTGGAACCACAGGAGCTGGGCAAAGTCTTCAATTAATTTTTCTCCTCTATGTTTACGGTAGAGAAAGACATGAGGACTTGGGAATTGGGGAAGTTAGTGGCAATATCTTGGGGACAGTTCATATCACAGTTGAGGAAGTGTTGGATGTATTAGAACGTATGAAAGTGGATAAATCTCCTGGTCCTGACCAGATACATCCAAGAACCCAGCAGAAGGCTATAGAAGAAATTGCGGGGTCCCTGGCCGATATATTTGCATCATCGTTAGATACTGGTGAGGTCCCAGGAGACCAAGGGTAGCGAATATTATGTCCTTATCCAAGAAGGGCTGCAAGGAAAAATCTGGGAATTTCAGACCAGTAAGCCTACATCTGCGGTAGAGAAGATTCTGAGGAATAAGACATACGTACATTTGGAAAGACAGGGTTTGATTAGGAGTTGTCAGCATGGCTTCATGCATGGGAGTTCATGCCTCACAAGTTTGTTAGAGTTCATTGATGAAGTGACCAGGAAGGTTGTTGAGGGCAGAATGGTAGACGTAGTATGTATGGATTTCAGTAAGGCCTTTGATAAGGTTCCACATAGTAGGCTGCTCTGGAAGATTAGATCACATGGAATCCAGGGAGAGCTGGCAAATTGGATACACAATTGGCTTGATGGTAGGAAACAGAGAGAATAAAGTGGAAGAATGCTTGTTGGACTGGAGGTCTGTGACTAGTGGTGTGCCTCAAGGGTCAGTGCTGGGTCCATTGCTGTTTATTATCTATATCAATGATTTGAATGAGAATGTACAAGGCATGATTAGTAAGTTTGCAGACAACACTAAAACAGGCGGTATCATGGACAGGGAGGAAGGTTATCAGAAATTGCAGCAGGACCTTGATCAGCTGGGGAAGTGGGCCAAGAAATAGCAAATAGAGTTTAATATAGATAAAGTTTGAGGTGTTGCATTTTGGAAAGTCAGATCAAGGTAGGAATTTCAGGGTGAATGGTAAGGCCCTAAGGATTGTAGTGGAACAGAGGGACCTTGGAGTTCAGGTGCACAGTCCTCTCGAAGTGGAGTCCCAGGTAGACAGGGCAGTGAAGAAGGCTTTTGGCACACTGGCCTTCATCAGTCAGGGCACCGAGTATAGAAATTGGAAGTTATGTTGCAGTTGTACAGAACATTGGTGAGGCCGCACTTGGAGTATTGTGTTCTATTTTGGTCACCTTGCTATAGGAAGAATGTTATTATTCTGGACAGAGTGAAGAAGAAATGTACAAGGATGTTGCCAGGACTCAAGAGACAGAGTTATAGGGAGAGGTTGGACAAGCCAGGGCTTTTTACAGCATAGCAGATTGAAGTGGGGAGGATCTTATAGAAGTGTATAAGATCATAAGAGGCACGGATAGAGTGAATGCACTCAGTCTTTTTCTGAAGACTAGAGGACATCAGTTTAAAATAAGAGGGGAAAGAATACATGGGAACCTGAAGGGCATACCGAGGGTAATACGCATGTGGAATGAGCTGCCAGTGGAACTGATTAAAGCGAGTACATTAACCACATTTAAAAGGCATTTGGACAAATACATGGATAGGAGAGGTTTAGAAGGATTTGGGCCAAGTGCAGGGAAATGGGGTTAGCATGAATGGACATTTTGTTCGGCATGGATCAGTTTGGGCTTAAGGGCCAGTCTCTGTGCTTTAGGACTCTAACAGTCCAATCAGGACATGACAGCAAGTAAATTATTAAGGTAAATTGCTGATATAAAATGCTGTACCAAAGATCCAATCACAGTTGGATAACTCAGCTCTGCTGACCAAAGAGTTGCCTACGACTACTACTAAAGCATGCGGGCCCCACCTAATTTTTCGGAAAATGAAATTCTCCAAAACGTAAAAGACTATATAGGGCAACAATTTGACTTACCAAGGCCTGTACCAAGATCAGACAGAAGTACAGTACCTCCATGGGACAGTAGTCCCTGGATGACATTAAAAGGGTGTGGGGCTGAACAACCCATATGAAGGGGAAAGAACGAGTCAGGTGACCCTGATCCTCAAGGGACTGGTCCAATAGTGAAATGAAACCATGACGTATTCCCATACGAGCAAGATTTGACCAGTACCAAAAGCCAACTTTATGAAGAATTAAAAAGAACGAAACTTGAGGTAAAGAAATTAGAAGTTAAAAATATAAAATTAGAGTCTGAAATTTACAAGTACAAAAAACCATGTAAAGAACCGGTAATACAACAAGCAGACAAGGGGAAATGCACCAGACCTTGGCTGGGGTACCTTACTTAAGTCAACTAGCAAGTGAACAGTGGAAAAAGCAGAGACACAAGGTAGGTCTGGAAACAGATTCGGAATCCTCCAGCGACTCTAGTGAAGGTGACCGGAGACTCGCCCCGTTGAAAACAGCATGAGTTAAAGTTAAATCTGAAGAAACAAAGAATAGCAATGGGGTGTGGTCACAGTCACACATGGACACACCAAGCTTTTTTTTAAAATCATAAACCAGCAGATCCTGAGAAAATTGATAAATGATCTAAAGAACTAACAACCCTTAAAAAGGAGGCTGAAAACGTAGGAACAGTTGGAACATTTAAAAGGCATCCACAGTCTCCACCATTGGACAGATTCCAGATCCTGACCAAGATGGTACCTAGCCAAGAGGGGAGGAGATTAGGCAGAGGGTACTAGGAGGGTACAAGAGGTCCTCAGGGATGATGAAATAGAGGCTGGCTGGGAAATGATCAAACATTGGGAATGGGTCCTATAAAAACGGACTGAGTAAAACTGCAGCCTGTCAACAGAAAGGAATGGAAGAAGTACTGGAATACGATGAGCATTTTAAAACTGTTTGGTTAGAACACTCAGTAATGAGTAACGAGGGACCCATGGAAATCGATACGAGTACCACTGGTCCCCTGAAAGTCGCTTCTGTAGCGGGCCTGAAGCCAGAGTTATCCAAACCTAGTAGAAACCATATAATTTCCCCAAGAAGTCTCCATCCTGAAACATAAAGCCCACACGAAAGAAAATACCATAGAAGCACAATGCTTTAACCAACCAGGTAGCCAGCTTCATAATGTGAGCACCCAAAAGAACCGACATCAATGTGCAAACTAAAATGCTCAGGACCTTGACACAAGATCTAGCATCAATGCAAAGTCAGTGCTCCCGAGAGGAAAAATACACATGGATTGAATCATAGAATCCCTTCAGTGTGGAAACAGGCCCTTTGGCCCAACAAGTCCACACTGACCCATCCCCCTATAACCCACCTAACCTACACATCCCTAAACACTACGCCAACTTAGCATGGCCAATCCACCCAGCCTGCACATCTTTGGATTGTGGGAGGAAACTGGAGCACCTGGAGGAAACCCACGCAGACACAGGGAGAATGTGCAAACTCCACACAGACAGTCGCCCGAGGGTGAGGAATTGAGGCAGAAATTAACCTGTACCAAGGTGGTGTCTGGAGACAAAGAGATACCAATAAACACCATCGCACCGCAGACATTGATATCCTTTTTGGCACAACAGATCCACTCACGGGGGCATTTAGCTCCTGTGATGGTGCTTTCACTTTAAAATGGTTATTTTGTCCTTGGTTTTTTTTGAAGAGAGGTGGTAAAGGCAGAGGCACCAAACAGTCTAGGGAGTAACAGCTTAACAATTGGGCAACACGATATCGTCCCTGGTGCCTGGGTTTAAATTAAGAAAACTTAAGTTAAGGGAGCCAAGTGAGAGGGACCCTACCAAGTGTTGCTGACCACCCAAGCCGGAGTAGAAGTCCAAGGGAAGAAAGTTTAGATACACATCACACATTAATGGGGAAGCAGTGACTGAAATTGAAGTTTGCTAAGGACTATAACATTTGATCCAAAACGTGGAAGTTTATTGTATTGCTAACTGTGTGTATTTTGAGTGTCTGCTTGCTAATAACTTACCTAGCCCCTGCACCAGAACAGAGACGAAGGTAAAGGGAATTACATGTGAATACCTTTTTGTATATGTCCTATACCTATGCCAAATGAGCTGGTGTTTCCAGCTGTTGGGTGTGCTCCCACATACCCACCCACTCGAAAGACGGCATCCTCTTAAGACTCGTCCCTTTTAATACATCCGAAATGGCAGAATGTGTAATTTGCCAGAACATCTCCTTTGAGGATCTGGCACAACCAGTGCTCACCAGGGACAGAGGTGTATTGGGTGCGCATGACTGACCCCTGAGAGCAGTGGGTGTCAGCAGGTTACAACCTGACTACCTTCAGAGGTGGTACCAGCCTAATTACAACACCTCGCAATGACCTCCTTTCTTGGGGAGACCATGAGGAGGGACATGTTTATGTAAAACCCAGACAAGAAGGAAGGAGATGAGATACAGCAAGTGTTATTTGAGCTATGTCATCCCTTTTGTCTGTCACTCCTTTTGCCCTCCCTACCTGGGATACCTTAGACAAAATAAGTGCTGAAATGGTAGACATCCGTAAAACAGCGCTGCAAAACAGAACAGCCCCTGACTGGATAATGGCTGAAAAGGGAGGTACTTGTGCACTAAACAGGGCGGAATGCTGTACTTATATCACAGACAACTCCGAAGGGCTCACCGACTTGGCAGCGCATATCAAAAAGGAAATGGACAAACTAAAACAAACTCCATCTCCCAACTTGTGGAGCCGGACAACTGGCTGGCTGGGTTCACTGGAGACATCACTGGTGCAGGATGTAGTGTTACACGTTGTAGTAATTCTCATTTTATATTGTTGGTTTTTGTTAGTTAAATGTTGCTGCCAACAGGCGGCTGCAGCTGCTTCTCTGCAGGTGAAATGCTTTGGCATTTCTGGCAGACCTTTTCTGTACTGCGCATGTCATGTCTAAGCCAACTTTTGCTTGCGTGGTTTGTGATTCACTTAAGGGAGAATCAAAGTGGGGATTGATAGGGAAGACGCAAACTATTGTACTTTGAAATTGCTGAGGGCGGCAGAATCTACATTGGGTTAAGTAAATTAAAGTTACAATCAACAGTCAAACTTCCTGCACGCCAGTACAGTCTAACTAGGACATGACAACAAGTAAATTGCTGAGGCAAACTGCTGCTATAAAATGCTGTACCAAAGATCCAATCATGGTTGGATAACGCAGCTCTGCTGAGCAACAGTATACAAGAGGGCTGTGACTATGAGCTTGAGCTGTATAAAAGAAGCTACTTAGAAACTTTTTAAGCGCCCTTTTGCTATGAAGATCTGAAGCTGTAAGCAAGCTGTGCCATAATAAACATTGCCTGAATCTACCACCGGACTCGGACTCTCATTAAAGATGTCATAACATCTTACAGACAGAAAACATAGACTAAGAACAACTGATCATTTTCAGGTTTTTGGGTCATAACTAGTGGGTTACTACAAAGATCTGAGCTTGGACCTAGCTATTCATAATCGATATGAATGATCTGGAAATGGGGGTTAAGTGTAATATTTCCAAGTTTACAGTGAGACAAAACTCAGTGCAAGTGAGAGTTGTGAAGATGAGGCAAAAATGATTCACTGGGCTGGGGAGACTAAATGACTGCGCAAAAATTTAGCAGATGGAGTACAATTGGGAGAAATGAGAAGTTATCCTCTTTAGTAGGAAAATCAAAAATACACATATTTTATAAATGGTGAGACATTGCAAAATGTTGAACTTCAAACAGACTTATGTAACCTTCCTTGTTCATGATCACTTGAAAGTTAGTATGCATTTACAGCAAGCACATAAGAAGGCAAATGGTCCGTGGCCTTAATTACTAGAAGATTTGAGTATAGGGGTACTGCAATCATGTAGAACCTTGGTGAGACCACACCTGGAATACTGTGTGCAGTTTTTGTCTCCTTACCTAAGGTAAGATACACTTGCTACAGAGGGGGTCCAACTGAGGTTCACTAAAATAATTCCTGGGTTGGGGTCTTTGTCCTACTCTGTTTTTGTTGCTGGGAAAGTGAAATTGACTGGGCCTGTATCTTCTGGAGTTCAGAAGGATGAGAGACAATCTCATTCAAACGTCCAAAATTCTTACAGGATTGACAGGATAAATGCAGGAAGGATATTTCCCCTGGCAGGGTGGTGGGGAACAATGCTACAACAAGGGTACACAGTCACAAGTAAGAGGCTGATCATTTACAACAGCAATAACGAGGAGTTTCTTCACCCAGAGGCTGTGGAGACCTAGTCATTACCGAGACTGAGATTGAGAGATTTCTACATATAAAAAACGTCAAGAGATAGACAGATATTTAACCAGTGAATCCAGGGTTGTGGGAATAAGGCAGGAAAGTGGAATTGAGTATTATCAGATCAGCCATCATCTCATTGAATGACAGAACAGATTCAATGGGCTGAATGGCCTACTTCTATTCCTCCATCTCGTATGGAGATGCTGCAGGAAATGGCAGTGAAATAGAAAATTCGGCATGATCTAATTTGAATGGTGGAGTGGGCTCAAGGAGCTGAATGACCTCCTCTTGCTCTTACAGTGGAACTGACCCTTCCAGGACCAAGAGTAGGCACTTGGGATGGACTGTACTTGCAACATCCAACTGGAAAAGGGGTCAACACATCAAGAGAAAGACACAAAGGCCCTACTTCATCACAGTGTCGCTCACCCACGCCCTTTCTCATCAGCATCACTCATCCACGTCCATGTCTCATTCATTCCCCTCGCCCATGCCCTGTCCCTTCACGCTGCCCCTTGCCCATGCCTAGTCCTTTCACGCTGCCCCATGCCCATGCCCTGTTCCTTCACGCTGCCCCTCAACCGTGCCCTGTCTCTTTACACTGCTTCTCAGCTATGCCTTGTGTCATTACTGCCCCATCTCTTGCCCATCTCTTTCCTATGCCCATTCTCACTTCAATGTCACTTGCCATGCTCTGTCACATTACAGCTTTGCTTGTCCACATTCAGTCTCATTACAGTGAATCTCTCATCTCATTACAATGTCTCTAGGCCACAATGTTACAATTGGTAGCTCCCACTTTTACCGGAGTTTTTTACGGTGCTGCTTATTTGTGTGGTCTCTTGTTACAGCCTCTCTCACCCAACCACTGTCTCATCGCAATGTCGCTCACCCACGCCCTGTCTCATTGCAGTGTCACTCACTCACATCCTGTCTTATCATTGCTTCTTGTCCATGCTCTGTTTCCTTTCGCCACCACTTCCCCATGCCCGTTTTCATTACAGCATTGCTTGTACACATCCTGTCTCATTACAGTGAATGTCAAATACACCATCTCAGTACAATTGTCTCCAGTCCACAATGTTAGACTAGTAGCTCCCATCTGCACCCGATCTCTTTATGGTGTTGCTTATCCGTGTGCTCTCTTATAACAGCCTCTCTCACCCATGCCCTGGTTCATTACAGCCTCTCTCACCCACATCCTAGCTCATTACAGTTGCTGCTCGCTCAAGCCCTGGCTCATTACAGCTGTGGCTCAATATAGCCTTTCTTGACCATGCTGCGTCTCATTACGGTGCTGCTTTCCATGTGTTGCCTCGTAAGAACATCTCGAAGTTCTATCTTCCATCAGTTGGGAACATGTGTTCTTTGCATTTAATCTGAACCACTGCTTTCGTTCTCAAACACTTGTGCAGTGTACTATAAATGGTCCACCATATAACCTGTTACATACAATGTATTGTTAACAGACTATAAACAGCAGAAATAATGACAAGAACATATCGATAATACAGATTTCTGCATCAGTTCTCTCAGTCACCTGCGAGTATTGACGCTTGCAGACTGGAGGGTTTCCTTTACAAAGCTGCTTCCGTCCAGGTTTCCTGGCTTGTGTCTGATGTTCTCACAGACTGTGAGCCACTTTAATTAGAAATAACCGGCAGGAAATTATTACATAACTCAGCTTTGTTCAGCCCTCACACCGTGTTTGTCAACCAGTTGAACTAAAGATGAAATAATTATTCCTGAAAGTCATCTGAAATCTAGCAAGACCAGGTCCAGGAATTCATCATTTGGCATACTGTAGCACATGGCCCTCACCAACAGTACAACCCAATAAAACTCTCACTGTGCGTAAAAACCAAAAGAACTGCAGATGCTGTAAATCAGGAACAAAAACAAAGTTTCTGGAAAGCTCAGCAGGTCTGGTAGCATCGGTGAAGGAGAAAACAGAGTCAACGTTTCGGATCTGGTGACCCTTCCTCAGAACTGATAGTGGCTGGGAAAACATCAGTTTATATGCAGAAAGTAGGGAGGTGGGTGGGGTAGGGAGTAAACGATAGGATAAAGCCCAAACAGAGAAGAAGACAGTTGGAAAGACAAAGGAGTTGCTAACGATCAGGATGGGAGGGTGAATAGTTGTTAATGGGGACTGTTAGTGACTAACAACAAGGGGTGTGTAATGGCAGGCTATGTGGTAACAAGGCCAGCTGTGTTGGGTGGAGCGCTGGGACATGAGAGAGTTGAGACCCTAAAATGATTGAGCTCAATATTGAGGCCAGAGGGCTGTAGGGTCCCCAAGTGGAAAATGAGGTGTTGTTCCTCCAGCTTGCGTTTCATTGGAACACTGCAGCAAGCCAGAGACAGAGATGTTGGCCAGGGAGCAGGGTGGTGCATTGAAGTAACAGGCAACAGGTAGTTCAGGGTCTTTTTTGCAAGCAAAGCATAGATGTTCTGCGAAGCGGTCGCCAAGTCTACACTTTGTTTCCCCAATGTAGAGGAGAACACATTGTGAGCAGCAAATGCGGTAGATCAGATTCTGGGAAGTGCCGGTGTGTTTGGAAGGTATGTTTGGGACCTTGGATTCTGGGGAGGGAGGAGGTAAATGGGCAGCTGTTGCACCTTCGCCGGTTACAGGGGAAGGTGCCATAGGGCAATGGGGAGGTGTTGGGGGTGAAGGAAGTGTGGACCAGGGTGTCCCGGAGGGAACGGTCCCTGCAGAAGGCGGACAAGGGAGGGGAGGGGGATATGTGTCTGGTGGTGGCATCTTGCTGGAGGT
Organism: Rhincodon typus; assembly: GCF_021869965.1. NCBI lineage: Eukaryota > Metazoa > Chordata > Chondrichthyes > Orectolobiformes > Rhincodontidae > Rhincodon > Rhincodon typus. Next base: position 23,296,512 of record NC_063367.1, on the reverse strand, counting down.
GGCGGAAATAGCGTCTGATGATCTTCTGGATGTGGATGCTGGTGGGATGGTAGGTAAAGATAATGGGAACACTATCGCTGTTGCGGGAGTGAAGAGAAAGGGTGAGGGCGGAAGTGCGGGAGATGGGTCGGACTTGGTTGAGGGCCCTGTCGACAACGGAGCTGGGGAATCCTCGGTTGAGGAAGAAGGTGGACATTTCGGAGGCTCCCTTGTCGAAGTTGGCCTCATCTAAACATATACGACGGAGACGGAGGAACTGAGAGAATGGGCTGGAGTCTTTACAGGAAGTAGGGTGTGAGGATGTAGAGTCCAGGTAGCTGTGGGAGTCAGTGGGTTTGTAATGGATATTAGTGGCCAGTCTATCCCCAGAAATGGAAACAGAAATGTCGAGGAAGGGAAGGGAGGAATCAAAGATAGACCAGGTGAAAGTGAGGGCAGGGTGGAAATTGGAGGCAAAATTCATGAAGTGTTCCAATTCCAGACGAGAGAGGGAAGCAGCACCGATGATATCATCGATGTATCGGAGAAAGAATTGTGGGTGAGGGCCTGAATAGGACTGGAACAAGGAACGTTCCACATACTCCGTGAAGAGACAGGCATAACTAGGGCTCATGCAGGTACCCATTGCAACCCCGCTTACCCAAAGAAAATGACAGGTGTTGAAAGAGAAGTTGTTGAGGGTGAGGACAAGCTTGGCCAAGCGGAGGAGGGTGGTGGTGGGTGGGGATGGTTCAGGTCTTTGCTCCAGGAAGAAGCGGAGAGCCCTAAAACTCTCATGGTGGGGAACGGACATGTAAAGGAATTGCACGTCCATGGTAAAGAGGAGGTGACTGGAGCCATTAAACGGGAAGTTTTGAAACCGGCGTAAGGCGTCAAATGAATCATGGATGTATGTGGGTAGGGATTGGGCCGGGGGCAGAAGACTGAGTCAAGGTAGTAAGAGATTAGTTCTGTGGGGCACGAGCAGGCTGAAACAATGGGTCTGCCCAGACAGTCCTGTTTGTGGATTTTTGGCAGGAGGTAGAAACGAGCTGCGCGGGGTTGGGGGACTATTAGCTTGGAAGCGGCAACAACTCAAAAATACACATGGCCCTCTGGAACCTTCCTCCCCTCACCTTCCCTCTGACTCTATCCCCCCCCCCCACCCCCCCCCCCCCCCCCCCCGCTCCCCCCCCCCCCACCCCCACCTCCTGTCAGGTATTCACCATCCCTCCTAACCTTCCGCTCTCTGATGATGAATGCTCCGTACTCAGCAAAGGCCTCAGCTTTATCCCTCTACATCCCCACCTTAACGAATTTCGGGCATGACATGACACCGAACTCTTCTTCCGCTGTCTTCGCCTCCATCCTCATTTCTTTGGACAAGAGTCCTCTCCCCCTCCCACAGACCCCTTTGCCCAACTCCAACACTCTCCCTCCACCTGGACCCCTCCCTTCGGCCTTTTACCTGCACTCGATCTTTTCATTGAGAACTGTTGACGTGACATTAGTCGCCTCAATTTCACTGCCCCTCTCAACAAATCCAACCTATCTCCCTCTGAACTGACTGCATTCTGTGCACTCAGATCTAACCCTGACTTTGTCATCAAGCCTGCCGATAAGGGTGGTGCTATTGTAGTCTGATGTACTGACCTCTACCTTGCAGAGGCTGAGCGCCAACTCTCAGAGATACCTCCTCCTACCTTCCCCTGGACCATGAACCCACCATGGCACATCAGGCCATTGTATCCACTATGGTAACTGATCTCATTTCATCCGGTGATCTCCCCCACTCTGCTTCCAAACTAATAGTCCCCTAACCACGCACAGCTCATTTCTACCTCCTGCCAAAAATCCACAAACAGGATTGTCTGGGCAGACCCATTGTTTCAGCCTGCTCGTGCCCACAGAACTAATCTCTTCCTACCTTGACTCAGTCTTCTCCTCCCTGGTCCAATCCCTACCCACATACATCCATGATTCATCGGGGGCCTTCACCGATTTCAAAATTTCCAGTTTACTGGCTCCAGCCACCTTCTCTTTACCATGCATTGCAATCCCTTTACACGTCCGTTCCCCACCAAGACGGTCTTAGGGCTCTCCGCTTCTTCCTGGAGCAAAGACCTGAACCATCCACACCCACCACCACCCTCCTCCGCTTGGCCGAGCTTGTCCTCACCCTCAACAACTTCTCTTTCAACACCTCTCATTTTCTTCAGGTAAGAGGGGTTGCCATGAGTACCAGCATGGGCCCTAGTTATGCCTGTCTCTTCACGGAGTACGTGGAACATTCCCTGTTCCAGTCCTATTCAGGCCCCCATCCACAACTCTTTCTCCGATACATCAATGATATCATCGGTGCTGCTCCCCTCTCTCATCTGGAATTGGAACACTTCATCAATTTTGCCTCCAATTTCCACCCTGCCCTCACTTTCACCTGGTCTATCTCTGACTCCTCCCTTCCCTTCCTCGACATTTCTGTTTCCATTTCTGGGGATACTAATATCCATTACAAATCCACTGACTCCCACAGCTACCTGGACTCTACATCCTCACACCCCACATCCTGTAAAGGCTCCATCCCATTCTCTCAGTTCCTCCGTCTCCGTCGCATATGTTCAGATAAGGCCAACTTCGACAAGGGAGCCTCCGAAATGTCCACCTTCTTCCTCAACCGAGGATTCCCCAGCTCCGTTGTCGACAGGGCCCTCAACCAAGTCCGACCCATCTCCCGCACTTCCGCCCTCACCCTTCTCTTCACTCCCGCAACAGCGATAGGGTTCCCATTATCCTCACCTACCATCCCACCAGCATCCACATCCAGAAGATCATCAGACGCCATTTCCGCCACCTCCAGCAAGATGCCACCACCAGACACATATTCCCCTCCCCTCCCTTGTCCGCCTTCTGCAGGGACCGTTCCCTCCGGGACACCCTGGTCCACACTTCCTTCATCCCCAACACCTCCCCATAGCCCTACGGCACCTTCCCCTGTAACCGGCGAAGGTGCAACAGCTGCCCATTTACCTCCTCCCTCCCCAGTATCCAAGGGCCCAAACATACCTTCCAAACACACCGGCACTTCCCAGAATCTGGTCTACTGCATTTGCTGCTCACAATGTGTTCTCCTCTACATTGGGGAAACGAAGCGTAGACTTGGCGACCACGTCGCAGAATATCTACGTTCTGCTCATAAAAAAAACCCTGAACTACCTGTTGCCTGCTACTTCAATGCACCACCCTGCTCCCTGGCCAACATCTCTGTCTCTGGCTTGCTGCAGTGTTCTAGTGAAACGCAAGCTAGAGGAACAATACTTCATTTTCCACCTGGGGACCCTACAGCCTTCCGGACTCAATATTGAGCTCAATCATTTTAGGGTCTCAACTCTCTCATGTCCCAGCGCTCCACCCCACACAGCTGGCCTTGTTACCACATAGCCTGCCATTACACACCCCTTGTTGTTAGTCACTAACAGTCCCCATTAACAACTATTCACCCTCCCAGCCTGATCATTAGCAATTCCTTTGTCTTTCCAACTGTCTTTCTCTCTCTCTTTGGGCTCTATCCTATCGTTTACTCCCTACCCCATTCACCTCCCTACTTTCTGCATACAAACTGACGTTTTCCCAGCCACTATCAGTTCTGAGGAAGGGTCACCAGATCAGAAACGTTAACTCTGTTTTCTCCTTCACAGATGTTGCCAGACCTGCTGAGCTTTTCTCACTGTGCATACATCACTAGAAATTTCAATAATTAGATTGCAAAGCTCCTTGATAATTTAAATCAGAAATCACTGACTGAGTGATACCAGATTTTAGAAAAATATTTTAATCAAGATTTCAAGTCCCAAAATTTGACCTGACAATTCAGGAGGTCACTGAAAATTCTTCATCCTTCTCCAAGGTGGACTCCTGGGAAACACAGGCCTCAAAGCCTGTAAACCAAGTCCAAACAGGAGGACCAGATTAAATGTGTCAACTACCCGCTCGCTCGAAATTTGGGCACTGCTGCATGAGGGTTTGGGTTTGGATTTGGATTTGGATTTAGAAGGTGCTTCGGGGGAACTCTACTGAGTTGCTGTAGTACCTCTGGCAGGTGGTACACTCTGATCCTACTGTAGACCTACCAATTGTGAAGGGAGTTAGTTAATGTTGAAGGTATCGGAAGTCGTGCCAATTAAGCGATTGCTTTGTCCTGGATGGTATCAAGTCTCAAGTGCTGTTGGAGCTGGACAAGTGGGGGGTATTCCATCACACTCATGACTTGTGCCTTGTATATGATTGACAGGTTTTGGAGAGTCAGGATGTGAGTTATTCACTGCAGGATTACTAGCCTTTGCTCTTGTTATCACAATAGTTAATTGGCTAGTCCAGTTGAGTTTCTGTCAATGGTAACTCCCAGGATGTTGATAATAGAGGATTCAGTGATGGTAATGCTATTGAGTGCTCTAGGGTGATGGTTAGATTTTCTCATGTTGGAGATGGTTGTTGCCTGGCACTTACACAACACAAATGATACCTGCCACTTGTCAGCCCAAACTTGAACACAGTCCAAGCCTTGCTGCATTTGGACTGCTTCAGTATCTGAGTCGTCGTGAATAGTGCTGAACATTGTGCAATCATCAGCAAACAACCCCACTTATGAGCTTATGACAGAGGGAAAGTCATTGATGAGGTATCTGAAGATGGTTGAACTTAGGACAGTACACTGAGGAACTCCTGCAGAGATATCCTGAAACTGAGATGACTGACCTCCAAGAAGACCTCCTTCCTATGTGCCAGGTAGGAGTCTAACCAGCTGAGAGTTTTCCCCAATTCCCATTTACTCCAGCTGTGTTCAGGCTCTTTGATGCTACAATTTGTCAAATGCGGTTTTGACATCAAGAGCAATCGCTCTCATCTCACCTCTAGAATTCAGCTTCTTTTATCCCATCCTTGGGCCAAGGCTGTAATGAGGTCAGGAGCTGAGTGACTCTGGGTGGAACCCAGACTGAGTGTGAGTGAGCAGCTCATTGCTGAGCAAACATTATTGATGACATCCTCCCATCGCCTTACTGATGTTTGAGAGTAGTTTGATGGGCAGTAATTAGCAAGTTTTGATTCACACTGCTTGTGCAAGGGGCATACCTAGGCAATTTTCAACAGCGTCCAGTTGATGCCAGTGTTTTAGATGTACTGGAACAGCTTGGCAAGGGGTGTGGCAAGTTCTGAAGCACATCATCAGTACTATTGCGAGAAAGTTGTCAGGGCCCATAGCTTGTGTGTTATCTGGTGACTCCAACAGTTTCTTAGTATCGCGTGAACAGAATTCAATCGGCGTAAATTGGCATCTGAAATGCTGAGAACCTGTGTAGCAGGCTGAGATTAATCATTCACTTGACACTTTTGGCTGAAGATTGTTGCGAATGCTTTGGCTTTATTTTTTCCACTGATGTGCCTTGCTTCCCCATTATTGACAATGGGGATATTTGTAGAGTTTCTAACTCCAGTGAAATGTTTAATTTTCTACCACCATTCACAACTTAGTGTGGCAGGACTCAGAGCCAAAGAAGTATTCACTTTTGTAACACTATCTGTCAAAGGAACTTAATGTCAGAGAGAGTGTGAGAGAGAAATGGGGCGGGGGGGGAAAGAGAGTCGGTGTGAGTGTACGGGGAAGAGAAAGTGTGCGTGTGTGACGGGGAGAGGGAAGAGAGTGAGTGAGGTGGGAGAGCGTGTGTGTTGGGGGTGGGAAAAGAGAGACAGAATGTGTGTGTGTCAGTGAGAGAGAGAGAGGAGGAGAAAGAGTGTGTGCATGTGAGAGGGGGGAGAAGAGGGGGGAGAAAAGGTGTGTGTGTGTGTGTGTGTGTCTGTGAGTAGAGAGAAAGACAGAAACTGTGCATGTGTGTATGGGGTCACCTGTAGTGCAACATGAACATGTTGTGTATCCCGGCGCAGAGTCGCCAAGCAGAGGCTGATAGCCAAGTTTGGTACCCATGAGGACGGCTTCAATCGGGATCTTGGGTTCATGTCGCACAACAGGTGACCCCACCACACTATACTCTCTCGCACGCACGGTCTCTCTCTCTCACACACACACGTGAATCTATGGGATGAATTTATATTTGCAGATACATTTTATTTTGTTCAAAAAGTACACAATTTATAGACAGTTAATGTGGCATTTTATAAATTCCTACTTTAGAAATAAAACCAGTCTGACTCCAAACTAAAACACAAACAAACACAAACAGATTCTAAACAAGGTCTCACCCCTAACATGCATTGTCTGACCTAAAACGTCACTTCTTATTTATACTGATAAAACCTTTAGTTCTCTCGGGACTGTGACTTGAAAGAAATTCGGAGATTTACACATACATATTAATCAATTAAAACATTCTAACTGATTAAAGATTTAACAGCATCTTAGGTTAGTTTTTAGTACATCCTCATCAATGGTGTGAACCTTTGATCTTTTACTTATAAATTCTGTGTCTGATACTACCTCTCTCAGTAACACCTGAAGGACTGAGGCTCCGAAAGCTCGTTCTCAAATAAACCTGTTTGACTATAACTTGGTGTCATTTGATGTCTGACCATGTCCAACCTAGTCCAACATCGGCACCTCCACATCATGGCTACCAAAATTGGTGGTATGGGAGACACTGAAGAAGAATATTTCAGCGTACAATGGGATCTTGACCAACTGGGCCCGTGGGCCACGGAATGGCAGATGGAATTTAATGCGGATAAATGCAAGGTGTTACATTTTGGCAGGATAAACCAAGGCGGGACTTAGATAGTTAATGATTGGGCTTTGGGGAGTGTTGTCGAACAGACAGAGCTAGGGATGCATGTACATAGTTCCCCGAAAGTGGCATCACAGGTAGACAAGGTAGTGAAGAAACCGTTTGACACGCTTGCCTTCATCGATCAGAGCACTGAGGTCAGGAGTTGAGATATCATCTTACATCTGCACAAAACATTTGGTCAGGCCATATTTGGAGTGGTGCGGAGCCATAGAGATATACAGCACAAAAACAGACCCTTTGGTCCAACTCGTCCATGCCGACCAATATCCTGAATAAATCTAGTCCCATTTGCCAGCATTTGGGCCATATCTCTCTAAATCCTTCCTATGCATATACCCATCCAGATGTCTTTTAAATATTGTAATTTTACCAGCCTCCACCACTTCCTCTGGCAGCTCATACATGTACAACCCTCTGCATGAAAAAGTTGTCCCTTAGGTTCCTATTAAATCTTTCCCTTCTCACCTTAAACCTTGCCCTCTAGCGTTGGACTCCCCTACCCTTGGAAAAAGGCCTTGCCTATTCACCCTATCCATGCCCCTCATGATTTTATAAACCTCTATAAGGTCACTCTTTAGCCTCCAACACTCCAAGGAGAATAGCCCCAGTCTATTCAGCCTCTCTCTACAGCTGAAATCCTCCAACCCTGGCAACATCATTGTAAATCTTTTCCGAACCCTTTCAAGTTTCACAACATCCTTCCTATAGAAGGGAGATCAGAATTGCACACAGTATTCCAATAGTGGCCTGACCAATGTCCTGTACAGCTGCAACATAACCTCCCAACTCCTATACTCAATGGCTGAACAAAAACGGCAAGTGTACCAAATGCCTTTTACACTATCCTATCTACCTGCAACTCCACTTTCAAGGAACTATGAACCTGCACTCCAATGTCTCTTTGTTCAGCAACACCCCCCAGGACCTTACCATTAAGTATATAAGCCCTGCCCTGTTTTGCCTTCCCAAAATGCAGCACTTTATATTTATCTAAACTCCAACCAGTCCTCAGTCCGTTGGCCCATCTGATCAAGAACTCATTGTACTCTGAGGTAACCTTCTTCGCTGTCCACTACACCTCCAATTTTGGTTTCATCTGTAAATTTGCCAATCTTACCTTCTATGTTCACATCCAAATCATTTATATAAATGATGAAAAACAGTGGACCCAGCACCGATCCTTGTGGCACACCATTGGTCATAGGCCTCCCCTTCTGTAAAGCAACACCTCCACCATCACCCTCTGTTTTCTACCTTCAAGCCAGTTCTGCGTCCAAATAGCTAGTTCTCTTTCCATTCCGTGTGATCTAACCTTGTTAGCCAGTCTACCATAAGGAACCTTACTGAAGTCTTACTGAAATCCATACAGATCACATCCACGGCTCTGCCCTCATCAGTCCCCTTGGTTACTTCTTCAAAAATTTCAATTAAGTTAGTGAGACACAATTTCCAGTGCACAGCCATATTGACTATACCTAATCAGTCCTTGCCTAATTAGTCCATGTAAATCCTGTCCCTCAGGGGTCCCTCCATCAACCTGCCCGCCACCAATGTCAGGCTCACCGGTCTATAGCTCCCTGGCTTTTTCTTACCACCTTTCTTAAATAGTGGCACCATGTTAGCCAACCTCCAGTCGCCCCAGCACCTCGCCTGTGGCTATCGATGATACAAATATCTTAGGAAAGGGCCCAGCAATCACTTCCCATATAGCTGTAGGGTACACCTGATCAGATCCCAGAAATTTATTTATCTTTATGCATTTTCAGACATCCTCTTCTGTAATATGGACATTTTTCAGGAGGTCACTATTTCCCCACCTTCTCTATCTTCCATATCCTTCTCCATAGTAAATACTCATACAAAATATTTGTTTAATATCTCTTCCGCGGTTCCACACATAGGCACCCTTACTGATCTTTAAGGGGCCCTATTTTCTCCCTAGTTACCCTTTTGTCCTTAATATATTTGTAGAATTACTTTGGATTTTTCTTAACCCTATTTGCCAAAGCTATCTCATGTCCCCTTTTTGCCCTCCTGATTTTTCTCTTAAGTATACTCCTACTGCCTTTATACTCTAAGGATTCACTTGATCTCTGCTGTCTAAACCTGACATATGCTTCCTTCTTATTCTTGACCAAAATCTCAATTTCTCTAGTCATCCAGCATTCCTTACATCTACCAGCCCTGCCCTTCACCCTAACTGGAACACTCTGTCTCTGGACTCTCATTATCTCATTTTTGAAGGCTTCCCATTTTCCAGCCATCCTTTTACCTGCAAACATCCGCCCCCAATCAACTTTTGCAAGTTATTGCCTAATACCGTCAAAATTCGCCTTCCTCCAATTAGGAACTTTTAGATCCGGTCTATCCTTTTCCATTACTATTTTAAAACTAATAGAATTATGGTCACTGGCCCCAAAGTGCTCCCCCACTGACATCTCAGTCACCTGCCCTGCCTTACTTCCCAACAGAAGGGTAAGTTTTGATCCTTCTCTAGTAGGTACATCCACATACTGAATCAGAAAACTTTCTTGAACGCACTTAAGAAATTTTTCTCTTTCCAAGCCCTTAACATTATGGCAGTGCCAGTCAATGTTTGGAAAGTTAAAATCCCCTACAATTTCAAACCTATTATTCTTACAGGTAACTGAGATCTCCTTATAAATTTGTTTCTCAATTTCCCACTGACTATTGGGAGAGATCTGTAGTACAATCCCAGTAAGGTAATCATTGCTTTCTTATTTCTTAGTTCCACCCAAATAACTTCCCTGAACATATTCCCAGGAATATCCTCCCAAAGTACAGTCGTAATTTTATCCCTAACCAAAAATCCCACTCCCCTCCTCTTTTGCCCCTATTTCTATCCTTCTTATAGCATCTATACCCTGAAACATTAAGCTGCCAGTCCTGTCCATCCCTGAGCCACATCTCCGTAACAGCTGTGATATCCCAGGCCCACGTTCCTAATCATGACCCAAGTTCATTTGCCCTACATGTCAGGTCTCCTGCATTGATATAAATGCAGTTCAATTTATCAGTCCAACCTTATTCTCTGCCTTGCTTCTGCCTGCCTTGACTGTTTGACTTGCTCCTTTTCTCAACTCAGTCTCAGACTCATCTCTTTTCTCACCATCTCTTGGATCATCCCTGCTCGCACCCCCCTCCCCCCCCCCCCTCCCTCCCCACCAGTTTAAAGCCTCCTGAATAGCAAATTTCCCAGCCAGTATGTTAGTCCCCTTCCAATTCAGGTGCAACCAGTCCTTCTTACACAGCCACCTCTACCTCCAAAGAGATTCCAATGATCCAAAAATGTGAATCCTTTTCCCCTGCACCAGCTCTTCAGCCATGCATTCGTCCGCTCTATCATCCTTTCCTACTCTCACTAGCATGTGGCAACTGGAGTAATCCACATATTACTATCCTTAAGGACTTACTTTTTAAACCTCCTACCTAATTTCCTATATTCTCTCCTCAGAACCTCATTCTTTTCTCTTCCTACGTCGTTGGTACCAGCATGTACAACAATCTCTTGCTGGTCACTCTCTTTAAGAATATTCTGCACCCTCTCTGAGACATCCTTGACCCTGGCACCAGCGAGGCAACACACCATTCTGGTGTCTTGCTGTCGGTCACAGAAACTTCTGTCTGTGCCTCTGACTAGAGTCCCTCTATCACAATCAATCACTTGGAACCTGATGTACCCCTCGTTACAGTACAGTCAGTCCAGTACCAGAAACCTGGCTGTCAGTGCTACATTCCCCGGAGAGTCCATTCTATTATCTTGAATGCACTACCTTAACGCAACTTATTATTTTTGAACAGAAAATGTTGGAGAAACTCAGCAGGTCTGAAAGCATCTGTGAAGGGAGAAACAGGGTTAACATTCTTCCAAAGAGTCATGCCAAACACAAAACATTGATGCTGTTTCTATTTCCATGAACGCTGCCAGATCTGCTGAGTTTCTTCAGCACTTTCTGCTTTCAGTTCGGATCTCCAGCATCTCTAGTACTCTATTTTTGTTATTAATATTTTTGAAGCTGAGGTGGGCCTCCAGTTTTGTGACATTATAACTAAAAGAACAGGGGGTGGGTTTCACGGTACAAGAAGAAATCTGGAAGCCTATGAGGAAAGATAGGTCAGAAACTAGAAAATGATGTGAGTTCAGGTTCAAGGTGGGGAAACTACCAAATGAGACAGTACGAACGTGATTATTTGGTGGAGAAAGGATGATCTCAATCTCAATCACCCAATGTAAATATATCATTCCTCAGATAAGGAGATCAAATCAGCACCAAAGGCCTGTACAACAAGGCTTCCTTACTCTTGTACTTCAATCCTCTAGCAATAAAGGACAGCATGTCTTATGATTTCCTAATTGCTTGCTACACCTGAACGCTAACGTCTTCTCTTCATTATGTAAGCATAACCAGGTCTTTCAGAATTTCAACATTTACTAAGTTAATGCATTTTAAGGAATATGCTATTATTCTATTCTTAGAATGGAATTATAGAATACCTACAGTGTGGAAAGAGGCCATTCGGCCCATTAAGTCTGCACCAAACCTCCAAAGAGCAATGATGTTACAATCAGACTAGCCATGATCTTATTGAACAGTGGAGCAAACTCATGGAACTAATGGCCTACTTCTGCTCCATATGTTTATACGTTGAGGCCGGTACATCATAACCACTTGGATCTTTAAAGGAATTCACTCATCTCTGGGTGACAAGAACCTTAAGTGATGTAAATTCAGCATTGAGTGATAAGAAAAATCTCCCTGCTAATCACAAAGGCTGTGATACAGTGTCACAGAAGATACAATAATCAGTGCAGCACCATTTCCAAAAGCCACAACGTTCTACTGACCATAAGCAGGTTTTGGCTCCAATGGCACAGTTTCTCTCTCTCTCGCTCGCTCTCTTTCTCTCAGGTTCTGGCACACTCACATGGACCATTTCCAACAAGCTTTGAACAGCAAAATGTTGAATCAAATCCCCAATCCCTTCACCAAGGCCCCTCAATTGCAGTCGATCTGCCCCACCCTTACCCCCTGATGCCAATCACCACCAGACTACCAACTACCAGCAACCCCTCTCCAGAGTGACGGACAGTCAATTCCACAGGGAAACAGTCCCCCTAACCCTGGTTTGGAGCTGTAATGGGGATTCACCATTACCCCAAACTTACCCCATCTTTGGCCAGACCCCCATCTACAGCTGCACTGAACATGAACCACCTTCGAAACTGCTTCTGTAACACCGACACATAGGGTTCAAAACAGCTTCCTGGCTGTAAAACACTTGTCTCTTTTCACGTCAGTAAAAATTTATCAGCCCTGCCAGTTACATGCCTGTGTCTTTAAGCAGCTTCCCTGAGATGCTGAGACTGTGCAGTCTCGGCACCGGCTCATTGCAGCAAGCGCCTTTCCGCCCGACACCATTGCCACTTTTTCCCTAGGAAGTCGAAGGAGAATAAGAGCAGGGCAACTAGCCCAGGCTGCACTCCCCGCCCGAAGGGGCCATACGGCTGCTGCTTACCTGCCTGTCCCAGACTCGGTACCAGCTCCCAGTCTCCGTTCCTTTGTGTTCCCGGGAACCCCTGACCCTGAATAGGCAGCATCTGTTAACCCCGCACCCTGAATAGGACAGACACACAGCGGCACCCAGCAAGCTGAATACAAAGATAACAAGGTGTAGAGCTGGATGAACACAGCAAGCCAAGCAGCATCAGAGGAGCAGAAAGGCTGACGTTTCGGGCCTAGACCCTTCTTCAGAAATGGGGGAAGGAAAGGGGATTCTGAAATAAAGAGAGGGAAGGCGGAAAGAAGATGGATAGAGGAGAAGATAGGTGGAGGAGACAGACAGGTCAAAGAGGCGGGGATGGAGCCAGTAAAGGTGAGTGTCGGCGGGGAGTTAGGGAGGGGATAGGTCAGTCCAGGGAGGACGGACAGGTCAAGGGGGTGGGATGAGGTTAGTAGGTAGGAGATGGGGGTGGGGCTTGAAGTGGGAGGAATAGCAACTCATATTTCGCTTGGGAACCCTGCAGCCCAATGGTATCAATGTGGATTTCACAAGCTTCAAAATCTCCCCTCCCCCTACCGCATCCCAAAACCAGCCCAGCTCGTCCCCGCCTCCCTAACCTGTCCTTCCTCCCACCTCAAGCCCCACCCCCATCTCCTACCTACTAACCTCATCCCGCCCCCTTGACCTGTCCGTCCTCCCTGGACTGACCTATCTCCTCCCTAACTCCCCACCTACACTCACCTTTACTGGCTCCATCCCCGCCTCTTTGACCTGTCTGTC
>NC_063367.1:23275408-23283426 GCF_021869965.1 Rhincodon typus | reverse complement strand
GTAGAGCTGGATGAACACAGCAGGCCAAGCAGCATCAGAGGAGCAGGAAAGCTGACATTTCGGGTCTAGACCGTTCTTCAGAAAATTCTTCAACTCTATCCACCTGGGTGGCAGCTTTCAGGGAACTGTGAACATGAACCCCAAGATCCCTCTGCTCCTCCACACTGCCAAGAATCTTTCCGTTAACCCTGTATTCTGCTTTCAAGTTTGTCCTTCCAAAGTGAATCACCTCACACTTTTCAGGGTTAAATTCCATCTGCCACTTCTCAGCCCAGCTCTGCATCTTATCAATGTCCCTTTGTAACCTAGAACAGCCCTCTGCACTGTCCACAACGTGACCCACCTTCGTATCGTCTACGAACTTGCTAATCCACCCTTCCACTCCTTCATCCAAATCATTTACAAAAATCACAAATAGAAGAGGACCCAGAACAGATCCTTGTGGTACACCACTCGTAACTGAGCACCATGTTGAATATTTTCCTTCCACTACCACCCTTTGTCTTCTAAGGGTCAGCCAATTCTGAATCCAATCTGCCACATTTCCCCCATCCCATGCTTCCTTACCTTCTGCATGAGCCTACCATGGGGAACCTTATCAAACGCCCTACTTAAATCCATGTATACCACATCCACTGCTCCACCTTCATCCACGTGTTTGGTCACCTCTTCAAAGAATTCAAGAAGGTTTGTGAGGCATGATCTACCCCTCACAAATCCATGCTGACTATCACGAATCAAACTGTGCCTTTCCAAGTGATCATAAATCCTGTCTCTCAGAGCCCTTTCCAATCATTTGCCCACCACTGACGTAAGACTAACTGGTCTGTAATTTCCGGGGTTATCTCTGTTCCTTTTTTTGAACGAAGGAATGACGTTTGCCTCTTTCCAATCTTCCGGCACTATACCCATGGACAGTGAGGACGAAAAGATCATCGCCAAAGGCTCTGCGATCTCGTCCCTCGCTTCCCATAGAATCCTTGGATAAATTCCATCAGGCCCGGGGGACTTATCTATCTTCAACTTACTCAGAATTCCTAGCACATCTTCTTTACTAACATCAACCTCCTCTAGCCTACCTGCCTGTTTCACAACGTCCTCCTCTACAACTAGGTCCCTCTCAGTTGTGAATACTGAAGAAAAGTATTCATTAAGGACCTCTCCTATCTCTTTAGGCTCTGTGCACAAATTCCCTTTACAATCCTTGATCAGCCCTACCCTTTCTCTGGTCATTCTCTTGTTCTGCACATACGTGTAAAAAGCCTTGGAGTTTTCCTTGATCCTATCCGCCAAGATTTTCTCATGCCCCCTTATAGCTCTCCTAAGCCCTTTCTTCAGCTCCTTCCTGGCTAACTTGTATCCCTCTAGAGCCTTTTCCGTTCCTCTTTTCCTAAACCTTACATAAGCCTCCTTCTTCCTCTTAACCAGTCGTTCGACCTCTCTCGAGAACCATGGCTCCCTCACTCGACCGCATCTTCTCTGCCTGCTAGGGACAAACATATCAAGCACATGCAGTATGCATTCCTTAAACAATCTCCACATTTCTGTGGTGCTCTTCCTTGATAGCACCTGTTCCCAATTTATGTTACCCAGTTCTTGCCTAACTGAATGGTAATTGCCCTTCCCCCAATTATAAACTTTACCCTGCCGTATGTACCTATCCTTATCCATGACTATCGTGAAAGAAACAGAGTTATGATCACTACCACCAAAATGCTCTCCTACCAACAGGTCTAACACTTGGCCCGGTTCGTTGCCAGGCCCAAATCCAAAGTGGCCTCTCCTCGTGTTGGTCTATCTACATACTGTGTCAGGAATCCGTCCTGAACGCACTGGACAAAACCTGCTCCATCTAAACTATTACAACTAAAATGTTTCCAATCAATATTTGGAAAGTTGAAGTCACCCATGACTACAACCCTGTGACTTCTGCATCTTTCCAGTATCTGCCTCCCAATCTGCTCCTCTACTTCTCTGCAACTATTAGGGTGTCTGTAAAAAAACCCCCAACAAAGTGACTGCTCCTTTCTTGTTCCTGACCTCAACCAAAACTGACTATGTAGACCTAACATTCTCGAACTGTCTTTCAATAGCTGCTATACTCGCCCTGACTAGCAATGCCACTCCCCCACCTCTTTATCCACCCTCCCTATTTCTTTTAAAGCATCTAAATCCCGGAACTTCCAACATCCATACCTCTCCCTGAGTTACCCAAGTTTCTGTAATGGCCACAACATCGTAGTTCCTGTGGGAGGACACCAGGGCATCTGGTGGAAACCCCCAGCACCTTCTCCTTAGTGATGGCCACTACATTCACCTCTGTCCCCAACATTCTTGAAACTATTGGTGTCTTCCACCGTGAAGACTTATGCAAAGTACCTATTGTGACAATACTGTGGTTTTAAGAGGTGTGTTTTGTCCTGGTTTAGTTTAGAGAGAGATTGGGGGGGACCGGTGTCGAGCAGTCTATGAGAAGATAAACAACTTGTGGAGCCTTGGGGTTTTCTTAAAACGTTGGAACAACAGAAGCAGCCTAAATGGGTGTGGTCAAGCTCCAACCCACAGAATCAAGGATTTTGGGTTTAAGCTTTCAGCAGTTGTTGCTGGGGTCTTAGCAGGGTTGGAAGGCAGTGAATCTCTCTCGGCTGCTACATTCTCTCTTTGAATTTTCATTGACTGCTTTTTCTCCAGGGCTGATGAAGCTACATGTGAGACAATTCTGTCTTCTGAATTTGCGTTTTGCCAAGGGTGTGTTTATGGGGCTGTTGCTGTATTGAAACAGTTACTGTTTTGTAGTTAAATATTATATTATTCTGTTAAGTTTTCCAATAGAGTTGTTATTCCAAATTCCTTTCTTTTGTTGTATTTTAACATTTGAATAAATTGTGTTTTGCTTAACATTGAGTAGTTTGACCAATTGAATTGCATCTGGAACACAGCACCTCACATTTACCTTTAAAATAAGAAAGGGTTAGAGTCTAGGCTACCTTCTTAATATGTTTTGAGGGGTCTGGTCTGGTTCATAACACTGTTCAGTTCATCTGTTATTTCTTTGTTGCCCATTAAAGATGTTCTTCTTTGAGGAAGTAATGAGCAGGGTAGACCAAGGAGAGCCAGTGGACGTTATCTACCTGGACTTCAAAACAGCCTTTGATAAGGTGCCACACAGGAGGCTGCTGAGTGAGATAAGGGCCCATGGTGTTACAGGTAAGGTGCTAGCATGGATAGAAGATTGGCTGTCTGGCAGAAAGCTGAGAGTAGGGATAAAGAGGTCTTTCTCAGGATGGTAGCCGGTGACAAGTGGTGTTGCACAAGGGTCAGTGCTGGGACCACAACTTTTCACTTTGTACATTAATGATCTAGATGAAGGAACTGTGGGCATTCTGGCTAAGTTTGCAGACGATACAAAGATAGGTGGAAGGACAGGTAGCGAGGCTGCAGAAAGACTTGAACAGGTTAGGAGAGTGGGTAAAGAAGTGGCAGATGGAGTACAATGTGGGAAAGTGTGAGATCATGCACTTTGGTAAGAAGAATAAAAGCATGGACTATTTTCTAAGTGGGGAGGCAATTCAGAAGTCTGAAGTGCAAAGAGACTTGGGAGTTCTAGTCCAGGACTCTCTCAAGGTAAACTTGCAGGTTGAGTCAGCAGTCAGGAAGGCAAATGCAATGTTGGCATTTATTTTGAGAGGACTTGAATATAAAAGCAGCGATGTACTACTGAAGCTTTATAAGGCTCTGGTCAGGCCACATTTGGAGTATTGCATGCAGTTTTGGGCCCCATATCTCAGGAAGATGTACTGGCCCTGGAGAGGGTTCAGAGGAGGTTCACGAAATGGTCCCAGGAATGAAAAGCTTAACATATGAGGAATGTTTGAGGACTCTGGGACTATACTCATTGGAATTTAGACGGATGAGGGGGAATCTAATTGAAACTTTCAGAATACTGAATGGCCTGGACAAAGTGGCTGTTGGGAAGATGCTTCCATTGGTAGGAGAGTCTAAGGCCCGAGGGCACAGCCTTAGAGTAAAGGGAAGACCTTTTAGAACAGAGATAAGGAGAAACTACTTCAGCCAGAAAGTGGTGAATCTATGGAATTCACTACCACAGAAGAATGTGGAGGCCAGATCATTGAGTACATTTAAGACTGAGATAGATAGGTTCTTGATTGTCAAGGGGATCAGGGGTTACAGGGAGAAAGCAGGAGAATGGAGTTGAGGAACTTATCAGCCATGATTAAATGGTGGAGCACACTAGGTGGGCCGAATGGCCTAATTTCTGCTCCTATGTCTTATGGTCTTACTACATCTCCAGCCTCATTTTCCAGCAATCCAATGTCCACTCTTGCCTCTCTTATCTTTATATACATAAAAGAACTCTTGTAATCTTTTATATTACTAACTAGCTTATCCCCATATTTCATCTGCTTCCCCCATCCCATTGTTTTTTTTTAAGCTGTCCTCTACTGCTTTTTAAAGACTTCCTTGTCCTCTGACATCCCACTAATCTTCACCACATTGTATTACTTTTGCTTTTATGTTATCCCTGACTTCCCTTGTCAGCCATGGTTGCCACATCCTCCCTTTAGTATGTTTCTCCTTCCTTAGGATGAATTTCTGCTGTGCCTCTCCACTGCCCCCAGAAACTCCTGCCATTGTTGCTCCACAGTCTTCTCTGCTGGATTCTTCTCCCAATCAACTCCAGCCAGCTCCTCCCTCATGTCTTTGCAGTTACCTTTACTCAATTGTAATACCGTTACATCTGATTTCAGCTCAGCAGAATTCTTTTCTACAAAAGGTAGCAGAAGCAGTGTCTTTGAATGTTCTGAAGAATTGTTGGTAAGCAAGAACATTTCTTCCTCTCAAATGCAAAGTGAATTCAATCATATTATGGTCACTGCCCCCTAGGGGTTCCTCCATCTTAAGCCCCCTAATCAAGTCAGCCTCATACACATCACCAAATCCAGAATAGCCTGTTCCCTAGTGGGGTCTACCACAAGCTGCTTTAACAAGCCATCTTGCAGATATTCCACAAATTTCTGTTCTTGGCATCTGCTACCAACCTGATTTTCCCAGTCCGCTTGAATTTTGCAGTCCCCCATGATTATTATAATAATGCCTTTCTTACACACTATCTCCTGATTTTTTTTTCTGCCTCACATTCCGACTACTGCTTGGAGGCCTATACATAACTCCCATCTGGGTTTTTTCCCTTTGCAGTTCCTCAACTCTACCCTCATAGATTCCATGCCTTCTGACTTTATATCTCTTCTTGTTGTCTATTTAATTTCATTTTTTACTAACAAGGCAACCTGCCCCCTCTGCCTATCTGCCTGTCCTTTCCATAGGATGCATATCCTTTAGATATTTAGTTCCCAGACCTACTGCCACCTCTGGTACCTACATCATACCTGCAAATTTCAATTTGCACTTCAAGCTCATTTATCTGTTTCATATACTACATGCATTTAAGTACAATACCCTCAGTCCTGGGTTGACTTCCCCCTTCTCACAGTTGTCCCCTTCTCTGCTGTGCCTGAAGTTAGATTCTTGAGCTTTTTCATACTGTCTGTCCCCATATCCATAACCTTTCATGTTCTTGCTTACCAACAATTCTTCAGAACATTCAAAGACACTGCTTCTGCTACCTTTTGTGGAAAAGAATTCTGCTGGCTGACAACCCCGTAAGAAAAAAAAGGCATGTCTTGAATGGACAACCCCTTAGTTTTAGGCAGTAAGCCACAGTTTTAGAATCTCCCAAGAGAAAACATCATTTCCACATCAACCCTGTCAAACCTCCTCATGATCATATATGTTTCAATAATTTCCCATATTAATACCTTTCTCGCTTGTCTTGTCTCTTTTGAAGATACTATGGCTTTAAGAGGTCATTTTGTTCTTTTTTTTGAAGAGAGGTTTTAAGGCAGAGGTGCAAAACAGTCTATGAGAAAATAAACAACTTGTGAAGCCTTGGGTGTTCTTTTTAAAAGTTGGAACAATAGAAGCAGCCTAAGTGGGGGTGGTCAAACTCCCACAAAACCAGGATCTATGGTTTAACTTTCAGCAATTGCTGTGGGGTGTTGAAGAGGTGGAAAACTATTTTTTTTTGTCCCTTTCCCGGTTACAGTGGGGGTTCTCTGCATGCTACAGGAGTTGTATGTGAGACAATCTATGTTCTTAATTTGCCTTTTGCCAAGGGTGTGTTTATGGGATGTTACTACATTGGAACAGTTAATTAATAATTGTCACTGCATCTATTATTACAATTATTTCAAATTTCTTCTTTCTTTTGTTATATTTTAACTATCGTGGATGAATAAAGTGTGTTTTGCTTTAAATCCGGTAGTTTGAATAATCAAATTGCTTTTACCT
Organism: Rhincodon typus; assembly: GCF_021869965.1. Taxonomy (NCBI): domain Eukaryota; kingdom Metazoa; phylum Chordata; class Chondrichthyes; order Orectolobiformes; family Rhincodontidae; genus Rhincodon; species Rhincodon typus. The sequence continues at coordinate 23,277,057 of NC_063367.1, read as the reverse complement.
TTAAAATAAGAAAAAATTAGGGTCTAGACTATCTTCTGAACATTTTGAGGGAGTTTGGTCTGGTCCATAACACACTACTCTTTGATTTACCACATCTTCCCAAATTTGACCTATTGCCCCGCTTATTTAGTTTAAACCCCTTTTTACTTCCCTAGTTGTGTTGCTTGCTATATCATCAGTTCCAGCACAATTCAAGCGTAAAACATCCAAATGATGTCCCACTTTCCCAGTTCTGGTGTCAGTGCTTCTCAAACTGCAACCCACTTATACCACGCCAATCTTTGAGCCACATATCCATTTCTGTACTCTTATTTGCCTTGTATTACTTTGGATGTAGCTCCGGTAATAACCCAGAGATTATTACCTTTGTGACTCTACTACTTAATTTGGTCCTTAGGTTTTTCATATTGACTATTAATATGACTATTCATATTAACTTCCTTCCTTATCCTGACTATGTCATTGGTACATACATGGACCATGAAAACGGGATCTTTCTCCCTCTGAAATTTCCTCTCCAACCCTGAACTGATGAGCTAAATCTTGATACCAGACAGCCAAAACAACTGACCGGGCTCTCACTCTTTGCTTCACGGAAGTTGTCGATCCCCTTCACTATACTCTGCCTTACTAACATACATTCTTTTTTGCCATAGATAACACAGTGTGGAGCTGGAGGAGCACTGCAGGCCAGGCAACATCCCCACTTGAATGGCTTACTGTACCATGGTGCCATTTTCAGTAGCTCATCCACCTCACACCCTCGCTCTCATCCAAATGCAAAAGCTGAGCCTCCTACCCCCCTGGCCTCTGGATCTCACTACCTGCCTCAGCTGCAGGTACACTTTGCTATATCTGGGAGCATTGATCAAATCAGAATACTGTATCCTAAGGATGATCTCTTGGTACAAAATATCTTAGTAATTTTCCCACTCCCTGGTGTGCTGCAGCCCAGGCTCCAGTTCGATGGCTCTAAGCCAAAGCTCCTTGCGCCACAAACACTTACTGTAAATGTGTTTATCTTGGGTCTACGAATACCTTATTTGCTGTGGCCGTGACACATTGCTTGTCCCACCATTCTGACTGTTTTAACCATCACAAGTTAACTGGGAAGAGTGCACTGATATTGTACCCTATATTTCTACAAGGTGTCACAAAAGGAATAAATGTATAAAATCCCAATGAGAACACCAAAATGACCAGTGTTCCTATAAAGTGACATTTTCCTAGCTACCATCAGTTCTGAGGAAGGGTCACCAGACCTGAAACGTTAACTGTGATTTTTGTTCACAGGTACTGCCAGACCTGCTGAGCTTTTCCAGCAACTTCTGTTTTTGACCAGTGTTCCTGACTGACTGCATCTCACGATTAGAGCAATTCATACCAGCTTCCCTCAGTAATTCCCTTCAACAAGAACAGTAAAAAGAAGGGAGTTCTAATTTACCCAACCCAGGCACACAAATACTCAATCAGACAAAAGATAAATGTTTAACACACCCACTTTGGGTGGAAAATACTATATTCTTGGAGAACAACTTCTAAAGATCAAAAGTCCAGACCACAAGGTAGAAAGTTATTTTCCTCACAGTCCTTTTGATTTTTCAATGAAGATACAATGTTGACTGTAGGGTTATGATTATCAATCAAGT
>NC_063367.1:23178735-23235408 GCF_021869965.1 Rhincodon typus | reverse complement strand
ACTGATCTCTGTTCTCCAACCCCTGCTCCTCAACAGACCTGCTCTCCATCTCTGTCTCACACCCACACCTCCCCCCCCGCATCTCTGCACAGCAAGATAAATGCTGGGAAGATGTTTTCCCCTTATGGGAGAGTCTAGGACTAGACGACATAGGCTGAGAATAAAGAAGCGCCAATTTAATGCTGAGATAAAGAGAAATTTCTTCTCTGAGGGCTGAGAGCCTTTGGAACTCCTTGCAATAGAGAACTGTGAGGGCAGAGTCCTTTTGTATATTTAAGGCCAAGGTAGATTGATTCACCTGACCAAGAATCTAAGATTATGGAGAAAATGCAGAAAGATAGATATGAGTGTTGGATCAGCCATGATCCCATTGAAGGCAGAGCAGGCTCAAGGTTCTGAACTGTCTACTCCTGTTCTTATTTCTTATAGTCTTATGAAGAGAAATATCTCAGTGTTTACCCTGTCAAACCCCCTAAGATTCCAATATGTCTCAGAGATCGCGCCTCATTCTTCTGAATTCCATTGAGTGGACAATCCATACTGAGGATTGCCCTATTGAGCCTTCTGTGAACTGCCTCCAATGAAATGATACCTTTCCTTAAAGAAGGGGACCAAAACTGTTCAGTATTCTGGATGTGATTTCACCAATACCTTGTACAGTTGCAGTAAGACTTCTCAACTTTTATACTCCAACTCCCTCGAAATAAGGGCCAACATTCCAATAGCCTTCCTTGATTACCTGCTGCACATGTGTGTTAGCTTTGTGTTTCATGCACAAGTTACCCCAAGTCCCTTTCTGTTGCAGCTTTATGTGGTTTCTCTCCATTTAAATAATGCTATTCTTTTGTTCTCAAATGAACAACTTCACGTTTTGCCAATTATACTCCATTTGCCAACATTTTGCCCACATTTTATTTATCAATATCTCTGTAAATTGTTTGTATTCCTCTTGCTACTTGCTTTTCGACCTAATTTTGTGTCCTCTGCAAATGTAGCTATGGTACATTCATTTCCTTCCTCCAAATATACTGTAAACAGTTGCAGTCCCAACACTGACCCCTTTACAATCCCATTGGTTACAAGCCGACAACCTGAAAATGAACTCCTTGTTGCAACTTGGCATTTTCTGCCCATTAGCCAATTATTTATCCATATAGATTTCATAGAATCCCCACAGTGTGGAAACAGCCCATTCGGCCCAACAAGTCCACACCGACCCTCCGAAGAGCATCCCACCCAGACCCATTCCCCTACCCCTATAACACTGCATTTCCTGTGGCTAATGCGCCTAACTTACACATCCCTGAACACTATGGACAATTTAGCATGGCTAGTCCACCTAACTTGCACATCTTTTGACCGTGGGAGGAAACCAGAGCACCCAGTGGAAACCCACGCAGACATGGGGAGTTATGTGCAAATTCCACACAGACAGTCACCCAAGGTTGGAATCGAACCCAGATCTCTGGCGCTGAGGCAGCAGTGCTAACCGCTGAGCCACTGTTCTGCCCAGTATACATAGTATATCAGTGTAGTATCTATGACACCATGGGCTCTTATGCTATGACTTAATCTTTTATGAGGTACCTTCTCGAACAATACCTGGAAATCCAAATAGGTATACTGGTTCCCATCTTTCCGTTCTAGTTGAGACTTCCTCAAAAATACCCTAATAAATTGGTCAGACATGAGTTTCCTTTCAGGAAGGTCCTCACATCTGTCCCTGTCTCTCCAACTCCTCCTCTGTCTCGTGCTATCTGTGCTGAATGCTGCACGTTGTGTAGAGTAATGTTGTAAGATGAAACTCGTCAGATTTTTACAGATTTGATTTCTGTTTGTTGTTTGAAGAGTTCCAGAAACCTACAGTACAAGGATTTCTTTGACCCAGTTGAGGGTGAGAAACCCATGGTGAAAGATGACGATGAGGAGAATGAAAGTGTTGAGGCAGAAGAGGAACCAGAACCAGAAGGATTTGAGCAGGAGGAAGAAATGGATGAGTATGTTTTCTGAGGTTGATTATCTTAACCCCTAGGCCTAAAAGGCCATATAGCACTGGATTCAATTCTCCAATTGTTGATCTAAACTCCCAACCCAACCTCAACCTCTCTGACAGTTCATATGACTGGCAGAAAGAATGATTTTTGTCCACGTGTTTGGTGTGCCACAGTTGGAATATAAAACCCCCCAACAGGACCATCTGTCACCCTCTTCATCACCCAGGAATATAAACGTAATTTATACGTTTTCTGGTTCCTTGGCTCCATATGTGATCCAAGTGACTATTGCCAGACTTTGTCTGGACGCCACGTAGAAATGGCCAGCACAGTGTGTTTGCAGTTGCTGCCTTTTGTACAGAATGATGCAATCTAGCATCATAAATCTTAACTCTTCCCCTCACATCTGCTTTGGCTTTTGATGATATGTACCTGAATTGTTGAACCTCTTGATTCATGCACATTTAGTCAGGGCACTTCGATGTAGAAGCCTAACTAATGCTCTGGGTGAAATCAGCAATGTAATGGAGCCTCGGCCACAGAGACCAGGTCCAAAGAGCCATTTCCACTGGAGTCCTGCAGAATTAAAAGCTCTAAGGTTTTGGAGTAGATCTGTAGCTCGGGTTGTGGATGTTGAGGTTGGTTGGCTCGCTGAGGTCGTTTGTTGTTTTGCAGACGTTTTGTTACCATGCTTGGTAACATCCTCAGTGCAGCCTCCGACAAAGCGTTGGTGTGTTTTCCCGCCTGGTTTTTAAACTCTGGGGGCCATTGAGATGGATTGCCTCACTTCCGGTTTTCCTTCGTAGTGGAATGTATATGGGGTCAAGTTCAATGTGTTATTAATAGCATGCTTCCAGAAATTCTTGTGCTTGTCTACGCCGAGAGGAAGAAGAATACCTCTTCCAAGTGTTCAAGGATAATGGATATCCAAAGAACTGGGTCAGAAGATGCCTACAAGAACAGCATCGGAAAGACTCTACACACCCCGACACACTCGTCACACTACCCTACATCAGGAACACGTCGGAACTCACCACAGGACTCCTACGACGCTGGGCATCAAAGTGGCACACAAGCCCACGTCAACCCTACGACAAGTGCTCACCTGAACTAAAGACCCACTCCCTGCCACGGACAGGACCAATGTCATCTACAAAATTCCCTGCAGAGACTGCGAGAAACACTACATCGGACAAACGGGAAGGAAACTAACAACAAGAGTACATGAACACCAACTGGCTACAAAAAGACACGACCAATACTCACTCATCTCAATCCACATGGACATGGAGAACCACGACTTCGACTGGAACAGGCTAGGCAGAGACAAGCACGAGAATTCCTGGAAGCATGGCACTCCACGAAGCATGCTATTAATAAACACATTGAACTCGACCCCATATACATTCCACTATGAAGGAAAACCGGAAGTGAGGCAGTCCACCTCAATGGACCCCAGAGTTTAAAAACTAGGCGGGAAAACACACCGACACTTCATCGGAGGCTGCACTGAGGATGTTACCAAGCATGGTAACGAAATGTCTGCGAAACAAGAAACCAGCTCAGCGTGCCAACCAACCTCAAGAATTAACTGTCCCAACTGGTCTGTGCCACAGCCATCTGTTAGAAGCAAAACCAAATTGTTGGAAAAACTCAGCAGGTCTGGCAGCATCTTCGAAGAGAAATCAGAGTTAACTTTTTGGGTTTAGTGATCCTTCCTAAGAACTGTAAGCTGGGATCTGTGGGAATTTGATTGAGAAACATATGAGATAGGAGAAATAGACTTTTTTGCCTCTCATCTCTGTCTGCCAATCAACAAGATCACGGTGGATTGATTTACGTCTCTGCCACCTACCTCTGGCAACCTCAATCAAGCAAATAAATAAACCAATAAACCTCGCTCTTCTAAACTCCCATATAAACAAGCCCAGCCTGTCCAACATTTTCTTGTAAGATAACCCATTCATTTCAGGTAGCAATCTAGCAAACCTCTTCTGAACTAATTTATTTACACACTTCCTTGAGTATGGAGACCAAAACTATACACAGTATTCAAGATGTATCCTCACTGGAAAGTAGCAAATGCAACCCCTTATTCAAGAAGGCAGGGAGACCTTCTTAAAAATTGTAAAAAATTTGTGGCCCGAGTGCAGGACTGTAATTGTCAAATCCTGCCAATCTATAACAGACTCATTTATGTACTCTTTGTTTTCTGCCAGTCAGCCAGTCTTTTATCCATGTTAATATATTACCTTGTGTGTAATGTGGCACCTTATCAAATGTCACCTGAAAATCCAAATATGTCTACCAGCTCTCCTTTATGCACAGTGCATTACTCTTCATAGAAGTCTGATATATTAGTTAAATATGATTTTCCTTCGACATAACAATTCTGACTCTTCTGGAAGAATGGTCCTGACCTGAAACATCAACTTTCCTGCTCCTCTGATGCTGCCTGGCCTGCTGTGCTTCTCCAGCTCCACACTGTGCTATCTCTGATTCTTCCTGATTACCTTGAGTTTTTTTAAGTACGCAACTATAATCTCTTTAATGATTCATTCTAACCCCTTCCCCATGGCGGACATCAAACTATCTTGCCTATAGTTTCCTGTTTTCTGTCTCCCTGCCTTCTTGAAAAAGGGATTATATTTGCTACTTTGCAGTTTGATGGAACCTTTCCTAAATTTAGGGAATTTTGGAAAGTTGGCACAAACACATCTACTACCTCATTAGCAATCGCTTTTTAAGATTCTTGAATGGAGTCCATCTGGACACAGACTAGTCACCCCACCTTTCCACCAGTTTGCTTAGTAAAACTTCCCCGGTGAATGTAATGTCACTTAAGTTTCTGTCTCCCTTCTACTTTTTGATTTACAGCTGTTAATGAAAGGTTAAATTTGTACTTTCTATGGTGAACAAAGAAGCAAAATTTGCTTGTTTCATCTCCAACTTCCTTATCTATCATTTAACTCCCAATTCCCACACTCCAGAGGACCAACGCTCAGTTTACTTTTTACCTTTTAAATACCTAGACATTCTCACTATCCATTTTTATATTTCTAGCTAGCTTTCTCTCATACTCTAATTTCTTCCTCCTGATTAACCTAGTCATTTTCTACCATTCTTTATATCCTGGTGAATCATCTGACTTGCCACTCTTCATTGCACAGTTATAGGTTTTCCCCCTTGAGTTTCATGCTTTCCATAACTACTTTAGTTAACTAAAGATGGTGGGTTATCCTTTTTTATATAGTAGGAATATACTTATTCTGAGTATTCTGTAATAATCCCGTAAATGCCTGCAACTGTGTGTCTATTGATCTATGCACTGAAAATAGATATATTCTTCTTACAAACTAGTGTATTTATATATTGTATTAATTAATTTTGCCTTAATTTGGGTTCCTTTCTATGATCCAGAAACCAGGAGATGGCCAAGTTTGTGTGTGCCCAAGAGGCCAAAGGGACACATCGGAAAGTTCGCTTTAACCTGCCAGATGACACTGATGGGGAGGAATTAGCCGACATGAGAGGAAGAAACAAACCAGAAGAGACAAAATCAACCTTTGAGAAACGACAAGAAAAGGTGATTATTGGAATTACAGTGAACACATGGATAGGGCACAATATCCAGCACAACATTTCACCTTAAATAAAGTCCTGAAATGTATCCCCTGTGTACAATACACAATCTAGATGATTCCACAAAGGAGTTATTAGGAAGATGACCAATGGTTTTGTCAAAGAGCTGAGGTTTGAGAAGGCTGTTTCAGGAGAAATTTAGAGGAAAATTCTGCTACTTGGGGCATATGTAGCTAAAGATATAACTGCTAGTGGTGGGCTGGATGCAGCTGAAGAAGGTTTTGGGGATAGGAATGAGAATGATGTGAAGAGATTTAAATATGAATGTAAATTTTTGGGGAAGCATGAGTGCTGTTTCAGAAATCAGGTGTTTCTCTCCACAGATGCTGCCTGATCTGTTGAGTATTTCCAATGTATTCTGTTTTAATTTCAGATTTTCAGGATCCACGACATTTGCTTTTGAAAAGTCATTGCAGATCTTGTAATTAGAAGTTATGTAATGATGTTTAAAATCATGAAAAGATTGGACAGAGTAGATACAAGCAAACTGTTATATGTGATTGAAGGCTTTGCCTTCAAGATTAACTCTAAAGATATCTGGACAGAGAGTAGTCTTTACTCCGGGTTCAGAGGTTGTGGAGTTAGTAATTGAAGTGTAATGTTCAGATTAGTGGCTAATGGAACCAAATGATGATACAGAATACAGATTACTGCTTATTGTCCTCAGAATGTGGGGTGTTTGGGTGGAATTACTGGTCTGCAGCCCGTGACCTCTGCATAATGTAATTCACAGGTAACCAGCATTGTGTTGTATTTTGTTTCCTATAGCTGAATGCACAAATCCAACAGCTGGAACAATCTTTCTTGGAGCAGAAGCCTTGGCAGCTTCTAGGAGAGGTCAGTGCCCAGAAACGACCAGAGAACAGCCTGCTGGAGGAGGACCTCCAGTTTGACCACGCAGTTAGGAAGGGTAAGCGTCCCCTCCACACAATAACCTTGAACTTATGGGGGATGGGGGGGATGCTCATTCAGACACCATTATGTTTTTAGCGTGTGTGTGTGTCTTTATGGGCAAAGCTTTAAGCTGTGCTATGGAAAAATGGTACACTGTAGAAACTGGAAGTCTGAAATTAAAAATGAAAATCCACAGCAGGTCAGATAGCATGTATGCAAAGAAAAACAGTTTTAGGTCACTAACCTTTCATCAAAGTTCATAATTCAGATGTAGTTAACTTTATATCGATTTTGTGCTCCTTTTTATATCTGTTCCTCAGCTCCAGTAATCACTGAGGAGACAACACTTAAACTGGAGGATATCATTATCCAGAGGATTAAAGACCAGGTAAGTGGACATTTTTGTCAGTCCCTCCTGGATCAACTTTTCTGTTAGGTTGGCGATTTTCCCCAGGTACTGTCGGCAAATATCTGTGAAGTTAGAGCCAGTGGTTTGTGCCATATAGCCTGGTGTGTCTAGCAACTAATAGATTGGAACATTCTAACTGTGCATATTGGTGCCTAATTGCACGGGGAGCTTGTGCATTGCCAAGAATGATGTATTTATGTTTCACCCACTGGAGTTCTTGTTAAAACAAACATAAAACATAGGAAAATAGGTTAACTGAAAGTAGAACAAAGTGGAAAATACAAACTAAAAATGCAAATAATAATAGAAAAAAAATTAATAAAATTTTAAAAATGGAAGTGGAGTTTTTGAAGTGGGATTAATGTTTTTTATATATGTAAAATTTATTATGAAATGTATGCTTTAAATGCTGCAGTTGCCCTAGGGAAAATAGATGTTTCTCATCCTGGGATCTGGGAGGCATGTTTATGTAATTAGATTCAAAACATGCTGTTTTATTTCATAAGTAAGAGCAGAGAGATGGAGGGGATGTTCATAGAGCTGTTCAAAATGATAAATAGGATAGCAGAGGCCAGTACAAATCAAATGATTTCATTGGTCAGAAGATCAAAGGTGAGCCCATGACATTAAACTAAGCATCAGTACAATGTTTCACAATGGAGGACATTTGTCATCATTGTTGGAAAGGAAATGTTTTGTCACATGGTTGACATTTGATTTAATAATTTAACACCATTGCTATAGTTAAAGATGAGGCAAGAACAAAGGAAAATGCAACTGCAGAAAATCCGTCTAGAGAGAAGCCTGTATGTTCAGGGATAAAATAGCTGTCCGCCAATCAGAAATGTCAAAATCTTAGAACACGTATTGGGGACCAGTTGGCCAATGAGGGGCGTGAAGGAAGGACTATCGTCTGCAAACAGACCAGTTTGACAGGACCTGGAGCCGTGGCAAGAGGTTCCCTTCCCAAATGTTCATTCCCACTTGCTTTGTGGGTTGATATGCATGTTCAGCATTTTCTGCTTCAACCAGGATTGATGAGGTGAATGTTTGGAATTGATATATTTAGTCTCCTTCAAACAATCAATTTTCCACAACGTTGTTTCTGAATGGTTTACAGCCATGGGGTAATTGGTCTGGTTCTCTGCACCATTTTCTTTTATAAGTTCTTAATTGGCAGCCATTTAATGTACAGCGATCAGTTATCAATGGGTAAGCATCATGTACCATGTGTTACAGGCTTGGGATGATGTTGTACGTAAGGAAAGACCAAAAGAAGAGGCCTTTGAATATAAAAAGAGACTCACCTTGGACCATGAGAAAAGCAAACTGAGCTTGGCTGAAGTTTATGAGCAAGAATATCTAAAGCAAACTCAGGTAATAATCTTAGATAATCACAAAACACACTAAAAGTCAGTGGAGTTAATTGGGTTTGAAGAAGACATTGTTTGTGCTGTGGCTTTTAATATAGGAATAACAGGAATAATAACAGGAAACCATGAAACAGGGCAGAGTATCTGGCTCAGTGTTGATGCCGAGCACTATTAATACTCTGGCAACACTCACTTAGGGGAAACAATGGCATAACAGTAATGTCATTAGACAAGTAATCAGTAAATCCAGACTAATAACCTGGGGATATGGGTTCATGACAGAAACTTGTGCAATTCACGTTAATTAGTTTGAGGTATAAAGATAGTCTCAGTTATGGTGATCAAGACAATTGTCATGGATTTTTATAACATCCCATTCTGGCTCTCTCATGTTGTTTAGGGAGGGAAATCCGCCATCCTTACGTGGCTTGGCCTAAATGTGACCTCAGACCTGTGGCAATGCTTCTAAAATGGTCAGGAAGCTGCTCAGTTCAAGTGCAGTGAGAGATGGGCAACAACTGTGGAATTGCCAGTGATACCCCGATCCTATGAAAGAATAAAGGAAAAAAACTTCCTGATTGGTATCACACACCTAAATATTCATGTGTGTGTAACACCAGAATGATTCCAATGAAGCTGTCCCCTGTGAAAGTCAACGCCTTCAGGTACTGATTCCTCCCAGGGAGAGTCAGGAACTGCTCTCCCGGTGAGACTCAGCACTGTATCCCAGTGAGAGCCATCACCTTCAGGAACTGTATCCCAGTGAGAAATCAGAACCATAAGGAACTCTCCTCCAGTGACAGCACCTTGTGAGTAAACTGTGAGATCACAGGTTAAGGCCATATTGGTGTGTGAGATTACATAGTTGTCACATGGCTGTAAACATGTCAGATTTTTAATTAAACTCTTGCAATTGCAGCAAACATCTGAAGTGGAGGAAGATGTGCAGCATGCTGAGATCCAGAAGCTGATGGATTCCCTTTTCCTTAAACTGGATGCACTCTCAAATTTCCAGTTCGCACCCAAACCAGTGAGTAAAAGAAACAGTGAAAATTAGAGACAAGCATGATCTGCATGATTGTATCACTGTAAGTGTATGGCCGTTGTCTACTCCCAGACTACATCAGCACCCACTGGATGGTCATTTCCCCTGATGCATTATTTGATAATATGACTTTCACTACACTGGAGCAGGCTGGCTGCTGGAGCAATCAGATCAGCTGCATTTCTATACTGTGTTGATTTAGCTAATTCCAGCTAGGTGAAACCAAAGGTGAACCACAATGTGCTTCAGCCCCCACATCATCTGCTCTGACCCCTGCTGGAATACAGGGTTGGATATCCCTCGATTTGAGGCTCACACAGTAAGAATGATCACTGGATGTGGAAGCATGCAAGCAATTCCTGAGATACTATTGCATGCTAATTTCAAGTGTTAACGAGAGAAAACTGTCAAACAGAACTGGTAAAATAAGCACATACTCCCCTCAGTGCTGAGGTAGAATTGAAAGGTTTGGATTCAAACGCTGAAAAATAAATGTCTACAATTCAACCACTCACTTTCATTCAACATGTAAATCTTGTGATTTGTGTAATTGACTGCACTTGCTATCTAGATCGTCTGATTTGTCATAGGGGCAGGTTTACACCACCCCACAGCGGTCTGACTCAGTTCTTTGTGTGGTGCAAAAATCAGTACCTGCCACATCCAGAGGATAAGTCACTCACCATGCAATGTGCAACTCACACTAACTATTGAACTATGTCCTCTTAGTTGTCAGTGGGGGTGGGAGAATAGGATGTTTGAACTGTCCCAGTGATTGGGGTCAGCTTTTAACACCTGTTTTCTTTTGCCAGCCCGTGCCTGAAGTGAAGGTGGTCTCTAACCTGCCATCTATCTGTATGGAGGAGGTAGCACCAGTGAATGCTAGTGATGCTACTTTGCTAGCACCAGAAGAAATCAAGGTAAGAGATGAAAGAGGAAGATAATATAAAGCCAAATGGCACTGAGTCCCACTTTGCCCAATCCTTTTTAACTGATAACTGTTGGGGAAGAGTTGCAACATCAGCCTCTACAGTTTTGTTTTTAGAGGTGAACTCAAGCTTGGACCTCTGCTACCGGCTATGTTAGTGATTCCACAGATAAGAATGGGATCTTGATTGTGCTGACCACAAAGCTATTCATAGTTCAGATTCAATACATTTGATTGGCTGTGCTGCAGAATCACAGTATCAGTGAGACTGTAGTGGGAGAGATGGTGTGATGACGGGAGTCTGTAGAGTCTGTCTTGTATGAACACTGGTTTATTTTTGTGCTGACCGGGCTAATAATTGCAGGAGAAGGGCCGAGCTGGAAAGCTCCAGGGAGCCACAGAAAAGACAGCAACAGACAAGAAACGAGACAGAAGGAAGAAAAAGAAACTGAAGCGTCTCCGACTGAAGGAAAAGGAAGCACATCAGAAAGTGCTGGCGAAGCTGAATGTGAAGCTGAGTAATGAGCAAGTGAAGGAAAAGAATGCTGAAACATTGAGAAAATTGACCCAGGAAGGAAAGGCAACATTGTTGAAGGTAACCACTGTCATTGATTGATTAACATCTGGTGCAGGCAGCAGTGTAATCAGACTCAAAAACAGAAGTTGCTGGAAAAGCTCAGTAGGTCTATCAGCATCTGTGAAGAGAAATCAAGAGTTAACGTTTCAGGTCCAGTGACCCTTTCTCAGAACTAGTCATTGGTCCTGAAACATTAACTCTGATTTCTCTTCACAGATGCTGCCAGACCTGCTGGGCTTATCCAACAACTTCTGTTTTTGTTTGACTTACAGCATCCACAGTTCTTTTGGTTTTTATATGGTGTAATGAGACTGTTTAATGTCTGTCAATGAATGAGAGATGCAGAGATTAAATTAATGTTACCATGTTTTATTTCATTTCAATGATTGCTCCATGTGGTAATATAATCTCCATGAGTTCCATTATTCCTATTCACAGCAAGTGTTTCCTTTACAAAATGTTTGGACCAGCTTCCTTCCATGTACTGCATCAAAATTTCAAACACTATCCCCATTAGAATAAAAGCAAAATACTGTGGATGCTGGAAATCTGAAATATACTTGATAAAATGCTGGGGAAACTGCATTATACTAGATTTGAAACATTAATTCTATTTTACGCTACCAAACCTTCTAAGTTTCTCCAGCATTCTCCTGATTCATGTCATTTAATTTGTATCAATTCCTACTCAAAATTCAAAGAAGTGCTTGTCAGAAAATACACAGCAGTTCTTTCACCATCACATTTATAGTCGGGTCATTGTGTACAGGCAATCTGAATTGTAAGCCTATCCTATCCTTTCTGACTTGTATTTCCAACATTCCCTCTAATGCTTGGTTCAATTCACTTATCATACCTCTTTGCAGTACTTGCTCATTTTTGTATATATCCTATCACTTAATGATCATTTACCATTTTATCTACTTTGGTAAAGTCTCTCCTTTTGATACTGCCTGAGGCATTGATACCCAAAAAAGAAGCCTTCTGTTTACTGTAGTAGATTTTATATGAAGCAGTATGTGGAAAATTCTGTAATCTCCTTGCCTTTGATTTCCTGTGTAATTCCCGGGGTGAGGGGGGGCAGGGTGGTTCGAAAGCTAACGTTTCTATAATAAAGTGAACTTCTACTTCTGTTTTGTTTTTAACTATTAAAAGGATGAAGGCAAAGACAAAACTCTGCGGTCGTCAAAGGCCTTTTTCTCCCAGTTACAAGATCAAGTGAAAGCTGAGCTGAGAGGAGCCAAGATGGGAGCCAAGAAGCAAAACAAACAGAGAGCTCTATCAGCAAGCAAGCTGAAACTTTAATTCTGGGCCCTTCAGCTCCTTTGTATTGTTACTTACCTGTATCCTGTACCTACTTATAATTGTATATAAGAGCATTCCAAAAACTTTAATCCAATATCTTTAATTTAAAACATGACTGTTTCCAAATAAAATACCGACTTTTCTCTATGTTGTATGGAGGGTGTTACCTTTGAGAGATCAGGCACTTGTTAACATTAGCTATTCACCTGTATCATAAGGTAATAGTTTTCATACGGTGGATAATACTTTGGTGGGCGCAGCGGTTCAAAGTGTCAAAGCAAAAAAAAATTCTAACAAAATGTAAACATCTCACGCTGCACAAAATTAATTGGCCCCCTATTCAATCCAATGCAAACGCCTACTTCTCATTTGGTTTTGCTGCTGGATCGCTTGACAAATGCCGTTGGGATCCCATTCCTGGACCATGTGTGGGTAGTGGGCGGGATCAATTCCTGAGACTTGATTGGTCGACGCCGGGACTAACCTGTGATTGGTTGGTTTGTCGGCGGAGGTTGGACAATGATTGGTTGTCCCTCTGGGGGCGGAGCCATCGGCGGTCATGTTGTCTCCTCTCCCGAAGAGGCCGTGCTCCCGCCTCTCGCTGCGGGCGCGAAGAGACTCTTTGGCCCGGGGATGTATTCAGGCCACGGCCCCTGCCCCGGGGTGTACAGCGCCTAAAGCGCAAGTAGCTCTCCGGAGTGCTGAGGGCAATAGCGGCGGCATTCCATGCAAACTCTCGAGGCGGCATCGGAGAGCGGCCCCGGCCCAAGGGGAAAGAGCGGCGCCCGGGGACGGAGCGGCCCCGGCCCAAGGGGAAGGAGCGGCGCCCGGGGACGGAGCGGCTCCGGCCCAAGGGGAAGGAGCGGCCCCGGCCCAGGGGGAAGGAGCGGCGCCGGCGAATGGAGCGGCCCAGGGGGAAGGAGCGGCGCCGGCGAATGGAGCGGCCCAGGGGGAAGGAGCGGCGCCGGGGAATGGAGCGGCCCTGGGGGAAGGAGCGGCCCTGGCTCAGGGGGACGGATTAATCCTGGAGGAGGGTAGGCCCCCGCTCCCATATTACTTGAGGAATTTCTTGCTGGTGATGGAAACGGTTCTGGAGAGTGAAGATAAAGAACTTTTCAATGAAGCCGATGACCACTGGCTGGGAACATTCCAGAAACTCTCAGGTGATTAGACAGCGGCCAGGGGCGCTGACCCGGCAGAAAATTGTGGCCAAGTCCATTCAGGCAGCTGCTGTTGGCCTCAGTATCGCAGTGCAGAGCACTGATTGATCCAGACCAGGCGGCGCAATGAGGTCTCCAAAGGCGCAATGAATGAATTTTTGTATGAATGGAGCTGGAGTCTGTCTCATGTGAGGGTGGAGGAATTTACTTCGCCTCGAATTCTTTGGGATTTGAGAGGAGACCCACTTGCCGCTTTTCTTTTAGGAGAACTACGAACGTTAACTTCCCTTAGCACCACTCCATAGCCATAGGATCTTGATTGTTGTGTCTGAATTAGATCCAATCACATAACTCAGTCTTTCCACGCTGTAGGGATTCTATGATTCTTCAGCCGCCCGGAACATTAAATCTCTAACGTCTAGTTACCAACCTGATTTGTTTCATTTTAAAGTCTGAACACCTCTATTAAATCCCTCATCCCTGCTATCAGTCTAGTTGTAGTTTCTCTGTGTCCTGTGGGCGGCTCAGTGGTTAGCACTATTACCAGGTTTGATTCCACCCTTGGGCCACTGTCTGTGCGGAGTTTGCACATTCTCCCTGTGTCTGCGTGGGTTTCGTCCGGGTGCTCCAGTTTTCTCCCCACTCCAAAGAGTAGATTAGGTAGATTGGCGATGCTAAATGGCACACAGTTTCCAGGGATATGTAGGTTAGGTGCATTAACCATAGGCAATGCAAGGCTACAGGGGATTGGGTGGGATGCTTCTTGGACCATGAGTGTGGACTGGATGTGTTGCATGGCCTGTGTCCATACTGTAGAGATTCTGTGATTTCCAACAGCCGAAAGTATGGATATATTACTGTGTTTGAGATCTAACCAGTATTTTATAAATATTTTATGTCAAGCACTTGCCTCTTCAACAAATTATATAACACCTTCATCATAATGAGACATCCAAAAATACTACAAATGAACATTGAAACAAAGTAGAAACTAAAGCCCTTTGAATTATTAGCTCAGGTGACCTTGGAGTTTAGGAATGTTTTAATGTAGGAAAATGGGGCATAGGGAGGGAACTCCAGAGCTTGGGGCCTAAGTACCTCAAGGCACAGCTGTTAGTGATGGACAGATTATGATTGGGAATGTACAAGTTTCCAGAATTCCAAGACGGCAGACGTCAAAGGGTTGTGAGACTGGAGAGGCTTATGAGATAGGGAGGGGCAAAACCACACTGGGCTTTAAAAACAAGGGTGCAATTTTTAAAATCAAGGCATTGACTGGGAGACTTTGTACACCAGTGAGCTAAGTGAGAGTGGAAATTGTGGCCAGTGCCCCTGCAATCTGTCAGTCTAGCCTGGAGTCAGGAAGTGCCAGAAGCTGGAAAATTACCAACTTATGGCCCTGTTCAACAAAGGTATAAGGATAAGCCCAGGAATTACAGACCAGTTAGTTTAAATTTGGTGTTAGGAACGCTTTTCGAACAAATTATTCAGGAGTTTGTAATCACATGGAAAAAGGTAGCTTGATTAGGGGAAATCATGTTTGACTAGCTTGCAAGATGAAGAGATAATGGAAAAAGCTCAAGGGTGATGTTGTTGATGTGATATACATGGACTTCCATAAGCAGTGATATGGTGCCATATAACAGCCCTGTGAGGAAAGTTATAGCTCGTGGAATAAAAGAGATGGTGGTAATGTGGGTACAACATTGACTGAGTGACAGGAGACAGAGAATAATGATCAATGGATATTTTCAGGTTGGTGGAAGATTTATAGTGGAGCGCACCACTAGTTTTTCTGATATGTGTTGATGATCTGGATCTTGGTTTGCAGGGGACAGTTTCAAAGTTTGCAGATGACACGAGAGAGGAGGCTAAGAGGGGGTCTGATACAGGTTTTCAAACCGATGGGAGTAGTTAGAATGGACTGCTTGGAAGTGTGGTGGAGGCAGGTTCAATCGATGCATTCAGGAGGACATTGAATGATTATTTGGAAAGGAATAGTGTGCGAGAGAAGGGGGGGAGAAAGCAGGAGATTATCTCATGTCAATGATCTTCATTTGAACAGCCGGTTCAGACACAATGGGCTGAATGGTTTCCTTCTGCATTGTCACAATTCTGGAAGGAATGCAGTTGAATGGTTAAGAATGGAGGTATCAAAGGTGTAAAACTAAGACTTCCATGTGCCTTTAACAAGCTTCTAAATTCATGCTGATGTTTATTATCTGATGCATTTGTTCTACTAACTGGGTATTCCATCTTATCCACAGTTACTGGCCAAAAGCTCTACATGCGACTCTTTCAACGGAAGCTGAACTGGTTGAAAGTGACTAAACTGAATTATCCTGAAATTGGTTCAGATCTGACCCCCATCATTGAGGAACTGAGGCTTGTAGGCTTGTTACTGACAGGTAACCCTAACCCTATGGGCTCCCAAAGGGAGGGTAGGTTTTAATCAGCAATTTGAAGATAGCTGTGTTACTGAATGTAGAATCGTCTTCCATCTCCACGACTTTAGCATGTTTTGACCCTCGCCCTTTCATTTGGCCACCATCTTCAGACTTTCTAGAATTTTCTCCCCTGCACCTGTTAAACCTTCTGAAAACTCAACTGCTGGTAAATTTCTTCCATTCACTGCTCCTTTATTTGACCTGTTACTAACCTCTGCCACTCTCCAGTGAAGCCATGGGGCTTTTTGCTGTTTTTCAGATGCTGTGCCATAATATCTGAAACCCATGATGTCACCACAGTAAATATTCAGCTTGAGGTAGGCTCAGGGTCCTGGGAGAGGCAGTGACTGTACCGTCCTTACAGACCCATTACCCAACATTTATCCCCTGCTATCCAGGCATTCCTGGCCCACACCATCCTGTGTGTTATATGCTGACTGTGCACTTTTCATCCTCCTAGAGTCAGATTTGTGCAATGTCTCAGAGGCCCTGAACCTGCTGTCTGCTCCTGAACTCAAATTATTGGCAAGAAACTTCCATCTGCGACCCCAGGGTCAGAGGGCAGAAATACTGGGGTCTCTGCTACGTTTGTCCAAGCAACAATCGATCTTCAGCTGCAGTCAGAAGCCATCGAGTCCTGGCCTCGCCCTCCTCAACAGGTCTTTCAAAAGGCACCATTTAACTTTGTACCAGCTGCAGAGTGGAGGTCATGCCCCAGTGAGGAGGGGGTAGGCAAGAACAATAGGATGGGGTTGTCTCTGCTCCAGGTGAGGGTAAAGTAGTGATAAAGGGAATCAGGTCCAGGAGGTTGAGGGATTTGGGTTGTAGAGGAGGACAAAGGCAAGATTTCTACTTGTGGAAGGGTCTTGGACTAGGACAGTGTGCAGACTCCTGACAGGTAATGGGTGGGGAGGGGGTACGTGATAACTGATGGTAATGTTAGGGATCAGTGTTGGGACCTTTGCTGTTTGTAATATATATAAATGATTTGGAGGAAAATGTAACTGGTTTGATGAGTAAGTTTGCGGATGACACAAAGGTTGGTGGAATTGCAGATAGTGATGAGGACCATCAGAGGATACAGCTGGTTGGTGACTTGAGCAGAGAGATGGCAGATGGAGTTTAATCCAGAAAAATGTGAGATAATGCATTTTGGAAGGTCTAATCCAGATGGAAAATATACAGTAAATGGCAGAACCCTTAAGAATAGTGATAGGCAGAGGGATCTGGGTGTACAGGTATACAGGTCACAAAGTGGCAATGCAGGTGGAGAAGGTTGTCAACAAGGCATACGGCACGCTTGCCTTCATCGGCCAGGGCATTGAGTTTAAAAATTGGCAGGTAATGTTGCAGCTTTATACAACCTTAGTTCAGCCACCTTTGGAATATTGTGTTCAATTCTGGTCGCCACACTAACAGAAGGATGTGGTGGCTTTGGAGAGGATACAGAAAAGATTTACCAGGATGTTGCCTGGTACAGAGGGCATTAGCAATGAGGAGAGGTTGGAGAAACTTGGGTTTTTCTCACTGGAACAACGGAGGTTGAGGGGTGACCTGATAGAGGTCTACAAGATTATGAAGGGTGTGGACAGTCAGAAGCTTTTTCCCAGGGTGGAAGAGTCAGTTGCCAGGGACCGTAGGTTTAAGGTGTGAGGGGCAAGATTTAAAGGTGATGTACGAGGCAAGTTTTTTTACACGGGTGGTGGGTGCCTGGAACTCGCTGCCGGGGGAGGTAGTGGAAGCAGATACGATACTGACTTTTAAAGGGCACCTTGACAAATACATGAATAGAATAGGAATAGGAGGATACGGTCCCCGGAAGGGTAGGGGGGTTTTCGTTGTGACGGGCAGCATGTCCGTGCAGGCTTGGAGGGCCGAAGGGCCTGTTCCTGTACTGTAATTTTCTTTGTTCTTTATTCTTGTTCTATATCAGCGCCGTGGGGCCCATGGGCTTTCTTTGGTCTTTAAGGTCAGTGCAGTCAATGAGAAGTTGAATAAGCACAAAGGAAGGAAGGAATGGAAGTACGAACTGATAAAAGTTGGTGAAGAGAGGTGAGAAAAAGCTGATGTGGAGCATAAGCAGAGACCAGTTGCTGAAATGTCCTTGTACAAGTCATTGGTGAGGCCACTTTTCGAATACTACATTCAATTCTGGTCTTTCTGGTCTCTCTGCTAGAGGAAAGATGTTAAACTTGAAAGGGTTCAAAAAAGATTTACAAGGATATTCCTGAGATTGGAGGGTTTGAGCTATAGAGAGAGGCTGAATAAGCTGTGGTATTTTTTTCCCTGGAGCATCAGAGGCTAAGGGGTGACCTTATAGATGTTTATAAAATCATGAGGGATATGGATAGAGTAAATAGCCAAGGTCTTTTTCCTGGATTAGGGGAGTCCAAAACTAGAGGTTTAAGGTAAGAGGGGAAAGACTTTAAAGGGACCTAAGGGGCAACTTTTTCACACAGGGTGGTCCATGTATGCAGCTGCCAAAGAAAGTGGTGGAGGCTGATACAATTACATTTGAAAGGCATCTGGATGGGTATATAAATAGGAAGGGTTTAAAGTGATATGGGCAAAATGCAGGCAAATGGGACTAGATCAGATTAGGATGTCTGGCTGGCGTGAACGAGTTGGACCGAAGGGTCTTTTTACGTGCTGTATAACTCTATGACTCTGTACCTGAAAAGTAAACCCTACCTAATACGATGTGTGTTGTCAGGGTGAAGAAGATGATCGGAAATTGTGTGAGAGTTGCTACTCCAGCCCGTGCTGTGTTCTCACGGCTGTTACTACTTTTCAATCTGACGGACTACACAGATGAAGAGGAAGCAGCCAGTGCTGGCCAGAATCAGCTGTCCACAGTGCTGCTGGTTAATATGGGTCATGTCACCTTCCCCAATTACACTGTGCTGAGGAAGAAGAAAATATTCCGACACAGAGATGACCTGCTCAGGTGATGCCACATCTTGATCCACTTTTAACTTCCATACAGTTAATGGGATACTAGCCTGATCTAGGACTTGCTTCTGTGTGGCCAGAACAATTATGTATAATAGGTGGAATAGGTAGAGGTGTTGAACATGTAGTTGAGTGAATGGGTGTTTGGGTGTGTGAAACTCCCCACTACAGTTGCACAGCATTATGCTGAATGTGTGATTTTGACTTCTGATGTAGAATTACTGCCACTTAACTCTGTACTTTGAATAAACAGTTTTCTGACTAACAGTTTGCTGCCTCATGGACTTAGTGTACAAAGATGTACCATCTGCTCCCTAATAGGTGTGTTGACTATCTTTGGTAGATATGATGAAGCCGTGCATTCTCTGGCCGAGGTGATCACCGCAATGACCAATGGGTTCTGGAGTGATGCTCTCCAGATTTACAAAACTGCCAGGGAGAAGTGGAGCCAGCTGGAGAACAACAGTGATGTCAGGTAATGAGCAGGAGTGCACAGTACGGGGCTCCCTCCTAGTCTGCAGTTTTGTGCGATATCAGCCTTTTGTGGGAACAACATACCCTTTCTTATTAGCACTGCACCTCCCCCCCCCGACCTCCCGCAGACCTTTAATTCAATAAATATCCCTGGGGTATTTCACAAGGACAACAGGGAGGAGAGCAGTGATACAAGAAATGGAAAAAGTGGAGAGAAAGTGAGAGATATGTTGGGAGAATTACTAAATATTGGGTCAAACAGCATTCCAAGGAAAGGGCAGAGTTTGAAGAGTGAAGGTACATGTCTCTTGAGACAGAAGGGGAGATTGCAAAGCTAGAGTTGGGCTGAGGTCATTGTTTGTACAGATTTTGAATTCAGTATGGAATTTGGAAAGGATATGGCAAAGGAGAACCAAATGTAGTGCAAAATCACTAGCAAGCAGTAGAAATTTAGATATGTCACATCTCACAGTTCCAGGACAAGGGGTAGATACAGAATAAAGCTCCTTCTAGTCTTTTAAACTAAAAGGAAAGCACTCTTTACTCTTTTCAAATAAAAATGCCTTTACTCTTTTCAACTGAAAATAAATCTCCCTCTGCGCTGATTCTATAAAACACTCCCAGGCAGGGCCAACATGGGGTTAGATATCGAGTAATGCTCTTTCTACTTTTTTTTTTAACTGAAATTAAAGCTCTCAGCAATGTCACCATCAAACACTCCAGGACAGGGACAGCACAAGGTTTGGTACAGAGTTAAGATCCATCTAACCTTTTAAAAGGAAAGTAAAGCTTTCTCTCCTTTACGCTGTCCCCATCAAACACTCCCAGGACAGGGACAGTACACATTACACACATTGTGTATAAAGCTCCCTCTGCATTGTCATATTAATATTCATACCCTCTGCCCCAATATATATTTTCTTTCTCCCTACTGTACCTGTTTGTGAATCAGGGTCCTGCAGTGACTGAGAACTGACTAAATAGCAAACTGAGAAGTTTGAAACCCAAACCACAAAGTAAAGTCCTGAACCTTGGTGTTTTAGTCAAGCTGTGAATGTTCAAATGTTTATTTTGGTAAGTGTTTCTTTTTCATCAAGCAGCAAGTGACAAATGTTCCTTAATTTTAGGTTTCATCAACAGCTCCCAGTGTACCTGCGACGTTTCACTGCAGGCTGGGTCTACACACGGATCCAATTCCATGGGGTTGAAATTTTACAACGACTGCACATGTATGCGGTAAGGAAATGCAGAAGTTTGATAAGACCATAGTAATTCTGTGCTAAGAACAGCGATCAAGCAATTGCTGCTCCCCCAGCCAAGCTGTTCCAATACAGTTACAACACTGGCATCTACCTGACATTATGGAAAATTGCCCAGGTATGTCCTGTACGTAAAAAGCAGGACAAACTCAACCCAACCAATTACTGCCCAACCAAGTCTACTCTCGCTCATCAGTAAAGTGACGGGAGATGTCATCAACAGTGCTATCAAGCAGCACCTGCTCAGCATGACACCAAAATTAGTGGGCTAGTCAACAGCCAAGAAGGTTACCTCAGAGTACAACAGGACTTTGATCGGATGGGTCGAGGAGTGGGAGATGGAGTTTAATTTAGATTAATGTGAGGTGCTACATTTTGGTAGGGCAAATCAGGCACCCTTAATGGGAAGGGCCTGGGAAGTGTTGCTGAACAAAGAGACCTTGGAATGCAAGTTCATAGGTCCTTGAAAGTGCAGTCACAGGTAGACAGGATAGTGAAGAAGGCCTTTTGTATGCTTGCCTTTATTGGTCAGTGCATTGAGTATAGGAATTGGGAGGTCATGTTGCAGCTGTAGGTTAGGTTTGGTTAGGCCACTTCTGGAACCTGTGAATAATTCTTGTCTCTCTGCTACAAAAAAATGTTGTTATACTTGAAAAAGTTTAGAAAAGATTTACAAGCATGTTGCTGATATTGACGGATTTCAGTTATAGGGAGAGGCTGAATAGGTTGGGGCTATTTGCCCTGGAGCATCAGAGGCTGAGGGGTGACCTTTATAGAAGTTTATAAAATTGTGAGGGACACGGATAGGGTGAATAGCCAAGGTCTTTTCCCCAGGGTAGCGGAGTCCAAAACTAGCGGGCATAGGTTTGAGATGAGAGGGGAAAGATTTAAAAGGGACCTAAGCAGCAACATTTTCATGCAGAGGATTGTACGTGTATGGAATGGAGTGGTGGAGTCTGGTACAAATACAACATTTAAAAGGCATCTGGATGGGTATATGAATAGGAAGGATTTAGAGGGATATCGGCCAAATGCTGGTAAATGAGACTAGGTTAATTTAGGATATTTGGTTGGCATAGACAAATTGGACCAAAGAGTCTGTTTCCATGCTTTACATCTCTATGACCTGTTCAGCAATGCCCAGTTTGGGTTCTGCCTGGGCCACTCAGCTCCTGACCTCATTACAGCCTTCTTTCAAACATAGACAAAAGAGCTTAGTTCCAGAGGTGAGGTGAGAGTGACAGCCCTTGATGGTCAAGGCTGCATTTGACCGAGTGCGGCATCAAGGAGTCCGAACAAAACTGGAATCAGTGGTGTTGGAGGCCAATTCTCCAGTAGTTGGAGTCATGCCTGGCACTCGTGGTTGTTGGAAGTCAGTCATTTCAGCTCCAGGACATCTCTGCAGGAGTTCCTCAGGATAGTGTCCCAGTCACAACCATCTTCAGCTGCTTCATCATGACCTTCTGTCCGTCCTAAGGTCTGAAGTGAGAATGGTCACTGATAAAGAAAAGAGAATATCCTTATTGTCACGTGTACTCCAGTATAGGAGTACAATGAAAAGTTTTTACAGTGGCTGCCTTGAATGGTGCTATCTTAGATACAGGTATCTCTGGTACAAATCTTAGAGTAAAAAAAAGTGTTGTTTTCAGTGTAAAAAAAATATAGATTAGCTTGAAACAGTTTAAAAAGCCTAGAATGATAATAAGTGACCATAAGTACTTAAGTTCCAGTCGTGCCTGCAGGCCCCGGAGCACAAGGTCATGCTGCCTCCACGTGCTGTCCTCTATCCTGGACTTACTTTGCCGGTGCTCACTCCACTGTGGGACCTGGCCTGTGCTCGCTCCGCTGCTCGGCTCCGCTCTCTAGGTGGAGGGTGGCTATGAAGAGGAGGAAAAAAGAAGGGATAGGGACTGGCGAGCAAAGGAGTTCCGACTGGAGTGTCCTGCTCTGCCGCCATCTTGATAAAAAAGAATTGCACAATGTTCAGCACCATTTACAACGACTCAGATACTGAAGCAGTCCATGCCCAAATGCAACAAGATCTAGACAATGTCCAGGCTTGGGCTGACAAGTGGCAAGTAACATTCACACCACACAAATGCGAGGTTATGACTGTCTCTTATTGGTGACGATCTAACCACCATCCCTTGACATTTAATGGTGTTGCCATCACTGAATTTCAAGGAGTGGTGGTTATATTGAATCCTCCACTATTAACGTCCCGGGGGTTATCATTGACCAGAAACTCGACTAGACTCCCCACATAAACCAGTGGCTACAACAGCAGGTCAGAGGCTAGGAATACTGTGGTGAGTAGCTCACCTCCTTGCTCCCAAAGCCTGTCCATCATCTACAAGGCACAAGTCAGGAATGTGATGGCTTGCCTGGATGAGTGCAGCTCTAACAACACTCAAGAAGCTTGACACCATCCAGGACAAAGCAGCCTGCTTCGTTGGCGTCACAACCACAAGCGTTCACTCCCTCCACCACTGATGCTCAGTAGCAGCAGTAGTGTGTACTATCTACGTGATGCACAGCAGAAATTCACCAAAGATCCTCAAACAGCACCTTCCAAACCCATAACTCCTTCCATTTAGAAGCACAAGGGCAGTAGATACATGGGAATACCAACACCTGCAAGTTCCCCTTCAAGCTGCTCACCATTCTGACTTGGAAATATATCGTCATTCTTTCGCTGTCACTGCGTCAAAATTCCCGGAATTCCCTCCCTGATGGCATTGTGGGTCAACCACAACAGGTGGACAGCAGCGGTTCAAGAAGGCAGCTCACCACCACCTTCAAGGGCAGCTCGTGACAGGCAATAAATGTTGGCCAGCCAGTGATGCCCACATCCCACAAATAAATTAAAGAAAAATTCACTGCAAGGCCTATGGATCTAGTGTGGACCTTCAGAATTGGGAGCAGTGGCATTGGTTGGTTTAGTATAGTTTAATTAAGCTGATATAGCGACTGAAGCTGCTGATACCAGAATGTTTTTGAATCCTGTTTTCAGGAAGCAGTGGAGGAATTGCAAAATCTTTTGGAACAAAGCATCTATTGTCCAGGCAGCCATGGCCATTGGTGGAATCGACTGAGTCTAAATCTTCACCAGCATCTGAAGCAGACTGATCAAGTAACTAAGACTGTTTTAAAGTTATGATGTTTGATATCATTGCCAAGTCCTTGTACGCAGGAGTATATTGCTATGACAGGCAGATCCCAATTCTAATTGATCCATTACAAGA
The DNA here is from genome assembly GCF_021869965.1 of Rhincodon typus. NCBI lineage: Eukaryota > Metazoa > Chordata > Chondrichthyes > Orectolobiformes > Rhincodontidae > Rhincodon > Rhincodon typus. The sequence continues at coordinate 23,211,704 of NC_063367.1, read as the reverse complement.
TATCCATCTCTGTTCAATACACTGGAGAAAATTGAACTCAATGCTCTGATTCTGATGTGCTTTACTACACAATAAATGAGGGTTTGTTCACTAATTGGTTAGGTAACCTGGTTGTGGAATGTTGAAGATTTAAATAGGCAGTAAAAGTTGATTTGTACTCAGCTGACTGACAATCTCCTCAGATTATTCTGTCACAAAAGATTCTTGCTCGTATGATTTTTGATTCCAGGCAATCCACTGTTTGCGGAAAGGTTTGGATGATGTCTCGGTTCACTTGGGACATCGGCTGGCTTTATATCAGCGGGCACTGCGGATTCGTGATTCCCCAAGCTGCAAGAAATGGTGTCACCTTCTTCAGGATCTGCCAGTCGTGAGTGTAGAGGATGTGCCACATGTGAGTGTTTCTAAGGAACCCAGAGCCACAATTTATTAACCCATTTTCATTGTCTTCATCTGAAATGAATGGTTTTGTTTTGTTGAAATTGTTTTATTGACTGTTATTCCTATGAAGTTGTGAGCAAAGGCTTGACTGGGTATCTGCGAAACAGAGACAAACTCTCACGCTCAAATGTAAGATGCAATAATGGCTGCTGCTTCAGTTCACAAGGAATCCAGATCTCCCTCCTCCCCCACCCTCGTAGAGGATTGGCCCCAGTCTGCTGAGTCCCACTCCTGAAATCGCTGATACTAGCTGGATACTTGACCACAAATGCCAGTTTCTTGGACACCTGTCCCTTCACCAGGACTTCCAGTGGAACTATACAGTAGTAGACCATAAGACATAGGAGCAGAATTAGACCATTGACCCAGCAAGTCTGCTGCACCATTCGATCATGGCTGATATGTTTTCTCAACCCTATTCTCCTACTTTCTCCCATGGCTGATTGTTTGCCTTTCTTGAGATGAGGCTTAATTGTAATTGTTTTCCCAGTGCATCTCTCTCAATCCCAGTGTTTTCTTCATCCATAGGACTCTTGCATAACCCTTTAAGTGATTTTAAGCTAGTAGAGCAGTGGAAATGAATCCCAGTTGATTGTAATTTTCTTTCCAGGTGACGATAAAGGCCAGGTCATGCCCAGGGATGGGCAATGCTTTATTCCTCATGGAGAACATCAGTGAAGGGTCAAGTTTGGGCCAAGGGGAACCTTGCAGTACAGTGATCTGTTCAGTGGAGGAGGTTTCTCTGGCCTACTATCAGCAGCAAGGTTTCGATCAGGGTAATCACTGCACCTAACCTGCTCACTTTTGAGTTTCTGAGGGCAACGACTGTGTGGTGATCTATCACTTTCTCTCTCTCACAGGAATACATGGTGAAGGAACCACATTCTTAACACTCTTTGGACTGCTCTTCTGGGACATTATCTTTCTGTCTGGAATCCCAGATGTTTTCCGAAATCCCTATCAGGTATTTGTAGAATGACACTTGTTGAGATGCTCCCTCCTCAGTCAGATGTTGCTATTAAAACCAAGTCATGTTCGAACAAGTTAGACATTGTGGTACAGGAGGAAGCCATTCAGTCCAATTCCCAGTCTTCCTGTAACCGTCCAAGTTTACTTCCCTTAAGTGCCTTTCCAGTTTCCCTTTTAAATCCTCAAGGACAGTGAGTTCAAGTCATAACCAGTCACGGAGGATGTGAGAAAGACCATCATTGCACCATGTAGCTCATGCCCAAAACTTGAATCAGTGTCACCTGGATCCTGTGCAGTCAGCTACCAGGAACATTATGGCTGGCTCATTTAATTCTGTCATAACCTTGATACCTTCAAATTTCCCCTCAATTAGATTGATTTCTTTCACGATTGTCATAGTACCATTTGACCAGCAGGATGGTAAAAAGCAAACTGGATAATGAATTTATTGCCTGGAAATTGCTACATACAAAAATAATTGTGTCTTTGTGTCCAGGCATGCCCTCTGGATCTCTACACTGACTGTTTCTATGAGCAACGGAGGGAATGCATTGAGTCACGGGTAGACTTCCTGGAAAATGCATCCATTGATACTCTCTGCACACTCATTGCTGATGCGTGGAATGGTTACAGAGGCATAAATGCCACATTAGTTAACTGGGAAATCTTCAACTCACTTCAGCAGGTGCAGGTATACAGCATTTGCATTTACAATGAAAGGTTTCAGGTTTCTTCACCTATTATTTCTGTTGCAATTTCATTGAAAAAAACAAGCACTATTGACTGTCTCCTTTAACATGTTTATGGGATGTTTTTAGAGCCTGGTGAGCTGTCTGGGTGGTCCATTCCTAAGTGGTATTTGTAGGATTCTGGCCAAAGACTTGAGGCATGGCCGTGGGGGCCTCCCTGATCTCGTTGTATGGAACAGCCACAGATGCCAGTATAAGGTGAGTAAAAGTGAGAGTTCTGAGGAAGGGTCACCAGACCCAAAACATTAACTCTGATTTTTTTCTTGACAGATGCTGCCAGACCTACTGAGCTTTTTCAGCAACTTCTGTTTTTGATCCTGAAAAGTGTGATTTTGCCCATGCAAATGCATCCTACATGTTTATACGTTGCAATACTAGAACATACATACACTGTTTCTATTACCTGAACCTGAAAGTGACTGCCTTGCTTTAATTGCTCTTCACCTGTCAATTTTCTCTGGTTTCCAGCTTGCAGAAGTGAAAGGTCCAAGTGACCAACTCTCCCACAAGCAGATGGTGTGGCTGGACCAGCTGCAGCGACTTGGGGCTGATGTCGAAGTTTGCCATGTCAATGCAGTCGGAGCACGGAGCCACCAGCTTAGTTAATGCCAAATGCACAAGCCCCACTTCCCATTCAAGCTACAGCCCAGGAGCTGGGAGGAGGATACATCCCTCCCTGCAGTGTGTGTGGGTGCACGCAGGTGGAAATAGACAGTATCAGCCACTGATTAGTGTTGCTGTGTACGATACTGTAATATAGCCCACCTCTTCCCCACCATGTACTCTTGTTGCCAAACTGCTCGTGGATAGAACATTCACTTTTTAATATCAATATTAAAAAGAGAGACATTAGGAAGAAACAGAAATAGTTTCTCTCTTAAAACAGAAGCTGCAAGACATGTTAAGTATTTCCAGCAGCTTGTTTTTAATTTCTAGTTTCCAGCATTTGTACTGGTAACTTTGACAACTTTTAATACTTGTACAAGCAGCTCTGGAAATGTCATTTAGAAAATACATTAAATATTTCATACTGTGCACTAGTATCTGATTAGCTTATGTGGACCTAATTTATTATTTCCAAGTTTGTAAAAGATAAGTTCTCTACTTCAGGAGGATTTAGTGCAGTAAACAATAAGAGCTGTTAGACCTCAACCAAGACTATGCAGTTTGGTAATCTTCCCAAGAAAGGTATTATTACCACAATGATTAGGCAAACTGGGCTTGTATTCTCTGGAGTTTCATAGAATGAGGTGCATTGAAGTATTTAATCAGCCAAGATCATACTAAATGGTGGAGCAGTTTATATTCCTCCTTTCAAAAAGTTCTCTTTTTATAGAGACCAGTCTGCATCTTTTAAAATGACAGACCGTGACCCAGCAAGTTAAGGAACATTTACACCAAAGTATTTATTGCTTTATTTGAGGCACACAGGATGAACAAATACAGGTTTGGAAAATACATAATGCACACAGTGCATAGCAGCTGAAACCCAGCCCTCCCCTTCCAGCACCTGCTGACAGCAACACCTGCTAAACCTGGAATTAAATAAAAAACAGGTGCTGAATAAATAGCAGAACACAGGTATAACCAAGCAAAGAAAAAGCAATACATTGCACATTCCAACCCATTCTTGATGCAAAAAAAACAGAAACAGATCCTGTATTGGATACCTTTGCTATTACTAAAATGCAAAAAGGATTTGAATCAGTCATTCTACTTCCTGAGGATCTGTGCAGTTTCTGGTTCCATAATTTTTAGCTTTAATGCTTTGATCTAAAACAAACCCTTCATGAATAATTCCCTTGTTTAAAAGACCCAGGATCCTGGAATCTGAAACACTAATTCAAAGTGTAAAAGAACAAATTATATTTGTTGCAGAAGCTTAAATATTAACATTCCCCATTGAGGGGTTTCTGGCCATTTTGCAGCATTTGCTGTTTAATATGGGCAAGACTTAGACTGAGCAGATTTCTGGTTACTTGAGCCCATACACACTCTCTTGGTACAGAATGCTCAAATCGGACATGTTATGCATAGGACTGTATTAGAAACAAAGGATACAATCAATCACATCAAATAATGTATCCCTGCCTGTAATTTAAAACAAGACTGGGAAATGTGCATAGCTACATCATTTGTCAACCAGGAAAGAGACTAACCAGAGAACACAACACAGCACAGCGCTAGATTTAAACTCCAATCAGACTAGAAAGATAGCTCAGTGGGATTTAAAAAATAGAATTATTTTCTAAAATATGAAGGCAAAGTTAAACAAGTTCAGACAGACATTCAGGTCCAAACCTGCACATCCATTAATGCCCGGCCAGTGCCTTTCTCGCTTACCTACTGGATATCAGGAAAGATGGGGAAAATCTTTGCTCCACTGTATTAGAGGTGGTGAAGTTTTCCATCATTAGGTTCTTAATTCTGGGAATGAAATCCTTGAGAAGTCGAAGGGCATTTAAAGGACTTTTAGGTAAGCACATGAATATGCAAGGAATGGAGGGATATGGACCAAGGGCTGGCCAAAGGGGTTAGTTTCATTTGGTGTCACGTTCAGCACAACACCCGTTAGCCAAAGGGTCTGTTCCTGTGCTGTATAGTTCTATGTAACACAATATCGCTAGCTACTGAACCACTATTGTTAAGAGCTCAGCTGAGCCAGTGAAGAATTACAAGAGCCATTAGACAGTGATGAAATATTTTTCCAACAATGTTTCTGCTTGCTCAAAGTTTGAAAGCTGGTAGGTGTAAAACAGATTCAAATCAATAGAGAAAAAGTGCAAATTGTGGAAATACACAGCAAGTCACCAAACATCTGAAAGCAGACGTACAGTTAATGTGTCGGAATAGCCCCCTTCAGACTGAAGTTGAAACTCACCCAATGCATTAACTTGTACTAAACTTCCAAAGCGACAGACCTGCAGGATAAATCGCACTTTTTATTTCCTTTAATGTTCTCTTAATAATTCCCTACCTCTAGATTACAAAACTCAAACAAAGCACTGCTAGCCAAGATGGCAAGGGCCACCTTCTCCCCGCCCACACAACAAAAAAGTAAAATTTGTGCGATTTAAGCTAGAGGGTAGTCAATGGGAATCTGCAAGATCCAGAATTCATTCCACACTGGAGACATATGGAAGTGACAGCTCATTGATACAGGATAAGCTTTCAGCTCCTTCCTCACAGTCTTATCAGGTCAGATTCTACAGCTTTCCCACTTAGCATTTTGTGTAGATAACACATCTTTAGATGAATGACAATTGGGCAGGTTCACGTTATCTTTACTGAGGGTAACTGCGAATGCAGACACCCATTAATCTCAAATTTTCTTCTGCAAAAAAAAACTGTCCGGCCACTTTGAATCTTAATTCAAAATTTAAAATTAAACTGAAGTCATTTCAGATCAAACTGTTGATAGCTCTGCAGCATTTTACTGAGTTATGGTGACCTCATTCTTCATAGGAGTTGTAAAAACTAGCCAACTTCCTGCGAGTTCAGAATTTCAGCCTACTCCAAATTGTTAGACGTACAGTTTCTATCAGGCACTGACGGACAGTTGCCATGGCAGTACACTTATGTCAGGTTCCCCACACACACGGCCCCAATGTGACATTAGAAAATATAGCTGCTTTATGTGATTACAACAGAATTAGATATAAATTAATCACAGTTCAAAACTACAACATCCAGCACTTAGTGGAGAGGAATTTTGCCGAAAAGACTGTGTATATTACTGACCCACACAAACCACAAGGTTACAGTTCCCACCATCAGGCAGTTCTAAGCCCTCAGTTCTCTTGTTGCAGGCATTAGCACTCCCTGCTGCTCCATCCATCCAGTAACTGCTTTATACGGGTGGCAGCTAACAACAGAATTGGGACTGTTTCAGATTTGACACGTGGAATATGCTGCCAACAATCAATTATAAAAATGTCTGAGAGAAATGATCTTAGAGCTAAGGTCTACCTATATCCAGTGGTTTGTCCAGAGACGACAGTGCGAGAGCCAGCACCATCAGGAACTGTATCCCAGTGAGAGCCAGTACCGTCAGACTAATGGAACTTATTTCTCCATCATAGGGTCATGGTCAACCCCAAGGTTCCAATACTCGCCTTGTTGCCAGCCAGATTCAAAGCTGGTCAGAAATTCTCTTTTTAAAATGTACAAAAAATAATTTATTCTGGAAAAGTGTTTCTTAAAATTATTGGAGTTTTTAAAAACTCTTTAGGCACAGTTGGCCATTAAGGTAAAAGTGCTGAGGAACACTTTAAGGCACCCAGTGAGATTACAATTAGTGCAATGTTTCTGCTGTCACATCGTCAAGATATGTCAGGGTCATACTGCTGGCAGAGTTTCAGCTCATCAGACTGGTCCCAGAGGTAAATCACCAGTGTCTAATCCACTGTCACCACCCAGTAGAAGGACTTTGAACAAAAAGTAGGCAATGAGTGGCAGCTTATGGTTGCAATTATTTTGATGAAACACCAAAGGTTTCTTCAACATAAAATATGTTTCAAAAACCCTCTTGGAGCTGTGATGCATTTACATCGAGTGCTTACCCTCTTAAAAAAATCTGTGCAAATTTCTATTATTTTGCATATCCATTACTTGTCAGTGTCGGACAGCAGCGTTCAGTTTGATTCGGTTTAGCTTTTAGCCTTTGCTGGGATGCCAATGCCTCACTTCCCACTCCAGGGATCTTCAATCATCGTTGGCCAGGGTTTCTGTAGAAGGCCAAGTTTTGGCAGCAGTAAGCAAGAATTTGCTTAATGGAGTTCCCAAAATGCTTCGTCGACAGAGGTTCCCAACAGGGGAGAAGGGAAAAGAAGAGGAGAAATAGTCAAATGTCCCAGGTGCTTCACTGAAATCTTTGGTCTGGAAATACATTCTACGACTGTAAGAGTCGGGAAAGCTGGATAGGCAGGGGTCACTCCAATACTGGCGAAGACGCTGCTGGAGAGTTTCAATGTCATCCGCCAACATCGAGATCTTGTGAAATGCAGAGATAAATCCTCCATTGGTAATCTGTGCCTCAGGGATCCAGCGTAAATAACACTGCTTCCAGAGCTGGGTATGTGCACTGCTGAGATGAGGCAGGATGATACCATGCAAGTCCAAGGACTTTGAGAACCAGTCCCTGAAGTAACGTTCCATATTGCGATCATGGCTCTCATTAAGCTGCACTAAATCAGTGCTTGGTCTTTGAATGGAGTTTCGGCGTGGAAAAAAGTCATGCTGGTCACTAAGCTTTCCATTCTTCATCGTGTATACTGAATAGATGGAGGACGACGAATTCTTCTGGTAAGAAATAAGGAGTAAGATGAACAAGCTGCTTCTGCGGTCTCCATTATTCACAGCACAGTGATGGACAACAATATCATAGTCAGCCCCTCTAATCTCTTACTATATTCTGATACTTCCAGAGGATCGCCTTCTGCAGCTTTCATCTCGAGAGGTTACTACACAGCTCACTTCCTTAAAAGCCTTAAAATCAAGGCACATTACTGTCTTCTCCTTCCTACAATTTACAAGCATTAATGCACAAGCGAGGCCCCACTTTGTCTGCAGTTTGCATGTATTCCAGCCCTGGCCTTGTCCTATAGTATGGCCCTATGATTTTCACTCTTAGCAGACATCAACTATAAACATTACTGAGGAAGGAACTTGAGTTCTTGGGACTAAAGCTAATCTGATAATATTTATACTAACAGTTGGGTAGGACCATCTCTTGTTGCCAACATCATAGAGACCCCTCCCACTCTGGTTATCAGATAGAGGGCAGTATGGAGCTGACAGTAATTATCCATTAATCTCAAGATAATATTTAAAAGCAAATAGTCAAGCTACAGTGGCTGATCTCAGGCTCACTCACCTTTGCTCTTTTGAAGGATTTGATTGTCCCATTTTGCACACAAGTCACGCTTTTGCCAATGTACAGAGGATTATTGAACAGCGTCAGATCTTTAGCTGTAAACTGAAGAAACCAGTTCCAGACAGGGGGTAGTTCAACACCTTTCCCTTCACAGTGCAGGTTCCCATTGGTGGCAAAGTCCTGCAGTTAGTGGGAGAACGCAATTAAATTAAACTAAACTTAAATCACCAGTATAACATTATAGATATGGTCATTTGGTACATATTGTTCAGTGATTATACAAACTTAAGAGAATTGTTCCACAACAGTCAGGAACTTGGAGAACAGGGCAAACTTTACTCCATTAATCTGCAACTAGAGAAGGAAGGGAACTGTACACCAAACATCAGGAACTAGAGGAGAGGTCAAATTACCCCAGTCAGCAATTTGAGGGTCAGAAACCGTACACCAGTTAGCAAGTTGAGAAGGCAAACTGCACCCCCAACAGTCAGCAATTTCAGGAGACAGGCACAGAACCCCAACAGTCAATAACTTGAGAACAGTACAAACAGTACTCCAACAGTCAGCATCTTGAGAAGGAAACTGAAACTCAATCAGCAACTGGAGAAGGGAACTGCACTCCAACAGTCAGCAATTTGAGAAGAAATCAATCTGTACCCTACAGACAAACTTGAAAAGAGGGTAAAACTGCACCCCAACTGTTAGCAACTTAAGGAGAGGGAAAACCATAGCCAGTCAGCAACTTGTTCACCCACCTGGCTCTGTTGCATCCGCTGATATGGGCTGTTGAAAAGGAAGGTGCCAAACAGGGGAATCCGCAAGCTGTCGTATAAGACAGTCAGGTAGGTCTCAGTGAATTCGAATGCAGCTGGAAACTGTTGCAGTAGCTGCCACACACAGTCCAGGAACAGCAGGAACAGAGGAGACTGGAGTAGAGAAAAACAGTTTTAGCTTCAATACGTAAATACCTAAACTAAGACATCACGGCAACATACCTCACTCCCAAGGTTCAAACGGTGCAGGCACGTTTCTTTACAGCAGCCAAAAGAATTAGCAAAATTTCTAAACAGTATCAGCAAAATGTTAAGGCAGCCAGAGAGAGTTTCCCATCTGAACCCAAATCAAAACAACCCCAAGACCCACTACTTAAAATGTAATTATTGACAATAGGGCAGGGTTAAAGCTGCTGAAACTAGGTGGTGGTGGTTTAGCTCACAGACTGACCACCTCCCAGCACAGCTTTACTGCACTACGCTGTATCACTAAATACAAATTCTAATTTTAATATAACGAGTGCAAGGTAATCCTCACCTCTTGTTTCTCAGACTCTCCAAGATGGTTACAACGATCCAAGAAACGGTAACCAGCCACAACCCACTCCTTCTGGATTAGGCTTTGAAATCCCAGCATGGTGCGATAGTGAGGGTCCAACATCACCTGCATCACTGAGGCTATCACACAGCTCAGATCTCTTCCTTCCTCCTCTGATGAAGGAATACACAGTCAACATCCACTGAAATGCAGCAGGGAATTCAGAGCAGCTGAGAGAGGACATGCAGCTTCTCTCATAAGATTCTAATACTTAGTTATTCCTTTCTGCTGGTAGATCCAATTTCTATCTCTAAGACAAGTGTTAAGCCCCTCCAAACTGTCTGACATTCAACATGAGCATGGTTGATGCAGTTGTGGCCTCAACTCCACTTTCCTGTTTATACCAATAACCACCGATCCCTTGTTGACCTCAAATCTGTCTAACATGGTCTTGAATATATTTATTGATTCTGCTCCCACTTCTCTCTAAGAAAGGAAATTCCAGACTAATCACCCCCGAAAAGAAAAAAATTCTCAGCCTTAAATCTTTAATTTTTAAACTTTGCCCCTGATTTTAGATTCACCAGTTACTTAATCACCCTACCAAGTCGCAGTTACATAATGTCAAGCCACACTAGAGACAGTTAAGCTACTTCCTTCTTTGCTACAAGATGTGGAATAGCAGAAACTGAACACTAATGCGTTCAGGATAGGGCTTGTACTAGCACAAAGATTTATTATTAATCACATGAAAAGTCAATACCCACCATGAATGATGACAGAAATGTTCTCACTGTACATCCACTGTGCGAGTTCTGCAGAGTGTTTCAAGAACAGTCTATGAAGATAGAATGAAAACATTAAGTGTGCGCTCAAAAGAAGTATTTCCACGTGTTCCTTCTCTCCTTCCATTCTTAACAACACTTGTCTACAATTGATATGATTTTATGCGTTCCTTTCGGTGTTGTGGCACAGCTTGCACAGGCACTGACACCACAGTGGGGCACAGCTTTGACGGGCACTATAGGATTCTTAAAGGACTTGACATGGTAAACGATGAAAGGATGTTTCCCCTCCCCTTTACTGGCTCCAACCCCGCCACCTTGACCTGTCTGTCTCCTCTCCACCTATCTTCTCCTTTATCCATCTTCTATCCGCCTCCCTCTTTCTCCCTATTTATTTCAGAATCCCCTTCCCCTCCCCCATTTCGGAAGAAGGGTCTAGACCCAAAACGTCAGCTTTCCTGCTTGGCCTGCTGTGTTCATCCAGCTCTACACCTTGTTATCTCAGATTCTCCAGCATCGGCGGTTCCTACTATCTCTAGGACCAGCAGGTACAGTCTCAGAATAAAGAGCAGCAATTTAAAATTGAGACAAGGAGGAATTTCTTCTCCGAGGGTTGGGAGTCTTTGGAATTCCTTACCACAGAACGCTGTGGGGCAGAGTCCTTTTGTACATTTAAGGCTAAAATAGATATCAATCAATTGGGGAAATCGATAGTTATGGGGAAAGCACAGGAAAATGGACGAGGAATGTCAATCAGCCACGATCCTAATGAATGGCACAGCATGCTTCAGCCAAACAGCCCATTCCTGTTCCTATTTCTTAGTCTTCTCAGTAAAGGTTCAACTGGACACTGAACCCTGCGCTAGCATCCAGTCGCTGAGGGCACCCGCCCCATGCTGCGGTCCAATTGCTGAGGACATTGAATCAGCATTGTTACAGGCTCTGCATGCATAAAGCCAAGCTGCGCTTATGAGTACTGTGGTGCTGACTTGTGCTAGAATCTGAGTGCCATATGCAGGGACACTAAGCTAAGATACAATTCAGCCATGTCCCAACTACATAGCTGAATGGCCTTACGTGCCAAATGTTTCAAGATCTGCACACACTGCTGGACTGAAAAAAAATCTCAGGTGCTCAAAGTTGAACTGTAGCCTTTGGCTAAACACAACTACAGAAACCAGAAATATGCTTGTGTGGGTTTCTCTTCTCGCTCCGTCCCTTGCTGTATGTTCTTACCTGACATATTCTAGCCACCGGGTGTTTTCCAATAAGGACAGCCACTTCTCATCTGTTTCTTCAAATAAATCTACAGTGGGGCAGAACACATTCACGTGATTATTTGCTGCTTAACCCAAAGGTCGATGACTGCTTGCAAATGTTTGGAAGCAGGGTATTCTGTAGCAATGAAACTGCTGGCATCTAACTCAATTCAACCTTGGAGCTCAAGGTGTATTCACTGCATACAATTAATCATCTCTGTTAAATGTTGATAAAATCATTGGCAGGAGGGGAACTGAGTTTATGAGATAGATAGAAGAAATAAAACAAGACTACAAAGCCATGTTGAGAGGACTGAAGAAGTTGATCAAAAGGCTTGGTCACTAAGCTCAGATTTTGCGAAAGTCTTTTAAAGATGGAAAAGCTTTCGGGTGATAGGGAGCAAAGGGTTCAGAAGGTGAGGAAGAGTTTAGCAAGGGTGGAGTTTAGGGAGAAGAAAAAGTAGGAAATGCAGAGTCAGCCTAGATTGGAAAAGGGCACAGACACAAGGTGGGAAAAGGTACTCAGTGGATTTGCAAATGAAGACGATTATAATGGGGTGATTAGAAGCCCGTGTAGATCCATGATTATTGAAATATGAACAAAGTGCTAGAGAAATTCAGCAGGTCTGACAGCATCTACAGAGAAAGAATTACAGTTAACATTTCAAATCCAATAAGACTTCTTGAGAACTTTCTCTCTCGCTCCACAGACACTGCCATTCCTGTTGAGTTTCACCAGCGCTATTTTCTCATTTCATATCTTGAGCATGTGGTTTTATCATTATAGAGAAGGACAGATTTATCAGTTTTTTTTGTGGGTGGATAGACAGGAATGACAGAGACAGAGATGGGAGATGGTAACCAGCAGGTTTCCTTGCCCAAGTTTCACCTGCAGCAATGAGATTCAGAGTGATGAATCCATCATCTATGTGCAGGTTCAGGAATCAACAGCTTCCCTAAACCAAACAGTGAGGCAGTACCACACCAATAGTCTCAAAAACAAAGCAGCAAAGTGACACACAAACAAATGCCCTGCTCCAAACACAATCACACAAAAAATGCAAACTATTTATGAAACCTGGTCAGTAAAACACACACATGAATAAGAAACACAATGTTGGAAAGTCCTTAAATCGCACCTCACCATTAATGCACAATTGCTTGAGTCTCATCAATGCTGCCTGCACCTCTGATATATTCGGCAAGCTCTTATCCAAATCAGATTTAAATACTTCACTCTTGTCTGGATGACTCTGTGCTATTGCCTTAAGGATCCTAGTTAAAGAAGGGAGAATAGTTAAATCAGACAGTGCTCTGGTCAAGACAAACAAAATGCATTTATTTCCCAACCAGTAGATATTCCTGCTACATTCCAAAAATAATACTGCCACCCCAGTGAGAGTCAGCACCTTCAGGATCCGTGCCCCAGTGAGAGTCTGCGTTGTCTATCCATACATGGACTTAACCCTTTATGTAACAAAAAAAAAAAATTGCAAAAGCACACCAAAATCTGAAATCCACGAAACTTTGACTCAGTTCTGAGGGACAGTGCTTGAAACCAAAGCAAATGAATATGCAAAAGTTCAGGAAAAACCAATGAAGAAGCAGACATTGTGGTTATCGTTGACCTATTGAAATAATTGGGTCATGTTGAAAACTGAACGATGTGTGCTGTTCTGTATGTATAAAGAGGGTTACTATCTCCTTACCTTGTGTTGTGTTTTCTCAGCTTTGGCCCAGGTTTAATGTTGGCCATTCTCACCAGGGCACTGCCAGTCCAGTGATGCCAGCACCACATCTGCAAAAGAATTTGACATAAAGCTTAGTCAATCACAATCCTACTCCTTCCAAATGTGGAGCACTCTCAAAATGCATTAATTACACAAACTGTAAACTGCATTCATTGTCATATGAAAAGTTCTCCTGCTTTTAAAGATTTGACAATTCTGTTACTTTACAAATGGAAAGCAGAAGGAACTATTTGCTGCCAGACCTGCTACCAATTTCCGTTTTGTTTCAGATCTTCATTCCAGATGTTCCCTCCAACTCTACCTAGACACTTCCCATGGACTAAATGCCTGCATCAAAGTACATTTTATCACAACAATCTTCATATTTCAGATCTGAATTTTCCAAGTCTCACTAAGTTCTCGGTCTGATCAGTGCACATTAATCTGCAGTATAAATAAGGATGAAGGAGTTCACTCCCCGATACATTGTGCTGTGTTCCATACTCATTCTAACTGGAGGTCTGGACGCTACTAACGTGTTCACCTTCTGTAAAACAAAGGCATGTGAACCACGAACAGTGAGCACCCACCGGGATTCGGTCACCGTTGAAAGAAGGAACCAACTGTTTCAAGTCTTCATCCGCCAGAGAAGATGGAACAACAAAGTACTCTGGAAGGCTACAAACCACAATTAAATGAACATAATAGCATGGCTCACATCAAAGCATTTGTTTCTCTAAACACCGCAATGAGATCAGTAAAGGAGATAACCCAGATTATCACTCATTCTCCCCAACTCTCAGCTCATTAAATTGTGCTCTTTAAATCACAGTGAAATATAATCACATTACACACTGACACACTTTTCCATGCCACAGTCAGTGTTTCCGAAGTTTGCCTACCTAGTGGAAGTGGCATAGTGTTCATTGACAGAACAAACTCTCCACTCCGAAGCCCCTGTCCGCTTTATCTCCCTATCCCAGTCCGAGTAGGTTTCAAACAATGAGGTCTGCAGTCCATCTGCTTCCGAGTCTGTTCCATTCACCTTGTCAACTAAGAGATAATGATCAGGGCTTAGAGATTTTTACATCAGAAACAGGAGTCTGCAACTGTAATTAAGCATCAATATCACGTCAAAGCCATTCCCCTACCAGCACTACACACACGGCAGTTTTACAGAAAAGTTCTCTTGATAAGAGGGAGTTGCTCTTTTGCTGCAGTTCCGATGTTGGAAGTGACTACACTTTGAAGTACAAGGCAACAAATCTATCATCAGTGGTGGGAAACTACTGGAAAAAATTCTGAGGGACAGAATTAATCTTAACTTTGAGAGGCAAGGATTAATCAAGGACAATCAGCATGGCTTTGGGAAGGGAAAATCATGCCTGACAGATTTGATTGAGTTCATGGAGGTGGTGACTGGATGCGTGGTTGAGGGTATTGCAGTGTATGTCAGCTACATGGACTTTGGTAATGCTTTTGACAAGGTTCCGCATGACAGAGCGGTCAAGGAGGCAACAGCCCATAGAATCTGGGGAAATTTGCAAATTGGATCCAAAATTGGTTTACTGGGTATTGGCCAAAGGGTGTTTTTGTAACAGGTAGCCCATGTCCAGTGTTGTGGACTGGTGCCAGGGGTTTGGTGCCAAGTCCTTTGATGTCTTGTACTGTACATTAATGATCTGGCACGAATGCAAGTGGTTCGATTGGTAAGTTTCCAACGCCACAAAAATGTGGTAAATTGTAAGCAGGAAAGCCTTGGACCAAAGGACGTTACAGATTGGCTGGTCAGATGGACTGAACAGAGGCCAACAGAATTTAATCATGACAAGTGTGAGGTGATGCATTTGGAAGAACTAACAGAGTAAGAGAACATACAATGAATGGTAGGTTCCTAAGGAAGGATCAGAAGGACATTGGTGTGCACGTCCATTGATCCTTCAAGGTGCCAGGACAAGTGGATAAGGTAGTTAAGGAGGCATATGGTATATTGGTCTTTATTAGACAAGGCACCGAGCTGGGAAATTATGATGATCCTGTGTAAGATGTTAGTTAGGCCACAGCTGGAGTACTATGTGCAATTCTGGTTACCACAGTATAGGAAGGATGCAACTGCACTCGAGAGGATGCAGTGCAGATTCACCAGGATGTTGCCTGGACTGGAGGGATTCAGCTATGAAAGAGACCAGACAGGTGTGGGTTGTGTTCCTGAGAGCAGAGAAGGCTGGAGAGTGGGGTCACCCATTTTGACGCGTACAAAATTACGAGGGTCGTAAACAGGGAGAAGCTTTTCCCCCCCTCAGTAGAGGGCCGATTACCAAAAGGGCATAGATTTAAAGTGAAGTGGAGGTGGTTTAGAGGGAAATTAATGGAAAAATGTGTTGTGATTGTTCTTGCCTCAACATTTAATTTTTTAGATAATCACTTGAAATGCTATAGCATACAAGGCTATGGTACAGGGAACTGGGACTAGAGATGACAGGGGTTTGATGACCATCATAGACAAAGCCAAAAGGCCTTCTTCCATGCTCTAAGACAAAGATTCAATACAGAGCCTGACCCACATGGCTCAGATGCTCACTATACTGCCCAGAGCAAGCCTAGAAAGGAGTTTTGGGAAACTTTGCTTCCTCAGCAAATGGAGTTATTGTCGATTACAAGAGGTTCACTGGGGTAGATAAACTAACGGTGGGGGGGTGCAAAACAATACAATGTCTGCAGCCCACTGGTATTGTCACTGCCATACCTGAATTTTGGCATTTTTCTCTGGCATATGCGAACCCAAACAGTAGCTGGAGATCTTTAGGCTGAGAGTAATGTGCAATCACAAGGCAGATCTGGAACAAAACAGAAATCCAAAGTTAAGGCTGCAAAAACTGCACCTCTTTCTCACCAGCAGCAGAGCTGTTAGGACAGAGCTTCACAGAACAAGCTAAATCTCTCCATATTAGGAAGCACTAACCTCCAACAATTCTAACCCAACATCGTCATTCAAGGGAGTTTAGACATTAGAGAAACCAACAAACTGCCAAAAGGGTGTCCTCCACAATACAACAGGACCTAGCTTCATTATCTTCCTGGTCCAGTAGCATATTCTAACTCACACCAAATTTTGTCCACCAATCATACCTCTTCTGCTTGTCTAACTCTACAACACCTTTGTCCATCCAGCAGTACCTTAAATTTAAAAAATTCTCAGCCTTCACTTCAAAAATACTTCTCAGCATCAATCCTTCCTATCTCAGGAGTCCCCTCCAGCCCCAAGCCTCCCAGATCCTGGTGCTCATCGACTCTGGCCTTTGCACATTCCTAATGTTAACTGTTCCACAACTGATGCTTTGCCTGCAGCTGCCCAAATCCTAAGCTCTGGAATTCCCTCCATAAAACTCACCATTTCTCTCCCTATCTTAAAAGATGTTCCTTAAAACGTACTAGTTTAACCAAGCTTTTTGTCACCAGTCCGCATGTTTCCTTATGTGGTTCAGAGACAAATACTGTCAGATAATCCAGTGAAATACTTTGTGATATCAACTGCACTAAAGGTGTCCTAGAAGTTAATTGTTGCAGATGCCAAGCCACCCAGAATCCAAGAGAGGTCGTCTCACCTCAATTTTTGTTTTGAATCACAGCCCCTAACACACACTCAAAATCGAGTTAACATTTTATTCTTTTACAGTCAGGCCTCAAAACTGGGTGTTTGATATCATTGCAATCCCTCCTTCTAAGTACCCAGTCACACAAAATCATACAGCACAGAAAGAGGCCATTCTGCCCATCATAGCTCTTTAGTAAAGTTAAAGTTAGTCTTCAATCCATAATCACGTGGCAATCCAGCTTGGCAACTTTATACAACAAAAGGGCATTCTAGTATAGTAGTGAGAAAAAAAGAGCACGAGTCAATGCTCCCATTTAGATGAGTGCACTTAACATTCCCACTCACCACAGGCAGGATTTAGGATTTAAATTACATATTCCAACACATCGATCAAAAATAACTCAGCTTTGCAAAATGACTCATGCTTAATGGTAATTAATCAGCAGCCCTTCACTATCCAATGATGCTACTTCTTGCAGGGAGCCCTGGTACCTCATCCCAGTAGCCGCTGGACAGTGGACAACAACAGGACATTCACTTGGGACAGAGGCCTAATCCTACTATAACCTAACATGCTATTTCCAGCAGGGATCACAGAATAGTAATGGCAATCCTAACTGGTTCTACTTTCTCCCCCTCATGCTTTGAAAACTGAAGCAGTCCCTACTTTGTGGTCCTGCAGGTTTTTGAAAGTTACATTTCCACAATTATTCAGCAAATGTTATGCTCAGGAACGTTCAGCAAACACCAAAGAAAAGCTAACATTTCAGTATGTGTTTTTATCCACTCCGACCACCTTCTCCACGAATGCAATCACATAAGCAAGAAAGGTTAATTAATTAGTCACAGCCTACAAGTAAACAGTTAGAAGTCTATACTAGGATGGAGGCCTCCCGTTACTGTAGCAATTTGTGACAGGCACAAAGAGCTTTTTATCCACAGCACATGACCACACCTCAACTACTCCAGGATCTTTCAGTTTTATTATACATACAATACAATCACTGCCATTCATCAAGAGAACAGCTACACATCTCAGATGAGAGAGCCCTGTCTCCAGTGCCAGGTCTCCATTTTCCTTCTGGTCAATTACTTTATCTACTTTGCTCATACAATCACTACCCAGAGCCACGCTGTGCCCGCCACACCCAGTACACATTCCCCAAGGCCACATTGTGCCCGCCACAACCAGTATGCGCTCCCCAAGGCCACATTGTGCCTGCCACACCCAGGTTCTATTCACCTTTCTGGCCGATTCTGGAACAGATTCATCAAAACGGAAGCGAATGATACGGAAATCCTTGCAGTAGATGATCAGCTCGGTAGGTTTAAACTTCAGGCGCTGATTAGGCCCCAAAACCTTCCTCTTCTTCCTCTCATCATTCACTGGATGAAGAAAAGGTGCAAAGTTAAACCCATGTGTCGTTACAGCCAGCTCCCTGAACCCCTCTTTCAAGTCAAGTGAAAAAATACATGACATGCACATGCAAATTTATATAGCCTGCATTTTTGAAAAAAAAAAGCAACAAGCAGCAACTCCTCTCAGAATCTACAGAATTTATTCACAATGCCTGCAGTTGCCTTTTCCTTTCAAGAGCTCTTCACAGTTCAACAAATGTGGAACTTCCCAGTTCCATGCAAAGCTCACCATTTGCTTCATTGCTCTCAAGAAACAAGACCCCAGACTTTGAAACACCTTTGAGCAGGAAACCTAATGACTTTGTGGAAAAGAATATCCTGCTACATAATCAAGTTGGTCACATTTGTTCAGCTGACAGAGGTTAAAATTGCATCCCTTTAAGTCTTTCAAACCCCTGCTCCAGGTTAGTCTCAGAAGTCCCATTTGCCTCCGAATATTGCAGCCGAAATGTCAAGAGCCGGTTAGCTCACAGACATTGTTACCAGTCAGTCAGTCAATCACACCAACACCTCATCAGCATGGTATTGAGCCATGCAAACTAGGATACACAGCCAGTTCCCATTAAAAGGAAACTTCTAGCTCCATCTAAAACGTTATTTCTTTGTCTTAACTCTATCTTGACCTGCATTAGCTGATTTCAGCAGGAACAACCATTAGTCTCAATGACCTCAGGCTAAGGAAAATAATACTATCCATGATGGAAGATCACATCGTGGGTAAAACACTCCGCCATAACCCTCCGATTCCCTGAAGGAAAGCTTTTTGCCTGGTTAACATGCATTCAAAAAAGGTACCATTGAATTCAAACATCACTTCCTGCAGTGAATATGACAAAAGGGAGACATTTGGAGCTGGCTGGCAATGAAAACGCAACTGAAACAACTCAGACAATTCAACCTAGGCCAATCCTCCAATTCAATAGTAGTCTACAGATTAACTATTTCAGCAATAGAACAGGAGCAGGCTATTCTGAATAGAAGTTATTTTTTTACATGCCAGGAGGGACAAAAAATGTGAACAGAAAGAACTGCAGATGCTGTAAATCAGAAACAAAAACAGATTGCTGGAAAAGCCCCCCTCAGCAGGTCTGGCAGCATTTGTGACGAGAAATCAGAGTTAATGTTTCAGGTCCAGTGACTCTTCCTCAGAACTGATGGTAGCTAGGAAAATATGAATTTATATGCAGAAGATGGGGTGGGGGATGAGGTAAGAAATAAACGATAGGTGGGGACAGAGCAATAAGGGTTGTGAGGAAGGGTCACCGGACCCAAAACATCAACTCTGATTTCTCTTCACAGATGCTGCCAGACTAAGCTTTTCCAGCAATTTCTGTTTGTTCCTGATTTACAGCATCCGCAATTCTTTTGGCGAGCTGGCTGTGTTGGATTTTTCCTGTTTTGTGGGACAGGACATACTTAGTAAATTTTCCACACTGTCAGGTAGATGACGTGTTGTAGTTTTATTGGAACAGCTTGGCTAGGGGCACAGCCTGTCTGGAGCAGATGTTTCAGGACAATTGTGAGATGTCATGAGGACCCACAGCTGTTGGAGTATCCAGTGTCTTCAGTCATTTCTTGAGATTTGTGGAGTGAATCAAATTGATTGAAGATTGGTCTGTGATGCTGGAAACCTCTGGAGAAGGCCGAGATGGATCATTCACTTGGCACTTCTAGCCGAAAATGGAAGCACAAGGGTTAGCCTCATCTTTTCTGATGTGCTGGGCTCCTCCACTGTCCAGAATGGGGATATTTGTGAAGCCCCACCTCGTCAGTTACTTAATTGTTCACCACCATTCACAACTTGATGTACAAGGACTGTAGAGTACAGATCTGATCAATTGGTTGTGATATTGCTTAGCTGCATATATTACATACTATTTACAGTCATGCAGCACAGAAATAGACCCTTAGGTCCAACCAGTCCATGCCGAACATAATCCCACAACAAACTAGTTCCATCTGCCTGCTCCTGGCTCATATCCCTCCAAACCTTTCCTATTCATATATCCATGCAGAAGTCTTTTAAATATTGTAATTGTACCTGCATCCACCACTTCATCAGGAAGTTAATTTCACACGCAAACAACCATCTGTGTAAAAAATTTGCCTCACGTCTTTTTTAAAACCTCTCCTCTCACCTTAAAAATGAGCCCTCTAGTCTTGAAATCTCCCATATTAGGGAAAGTCAACTGCCATCACCACTATCCATATCTCTCAATATTTTATAAAATTTCTATCAGGTCACCTCTCAACCTCCTACATTCCAGTGAAAAAAGTCCCAGGCTATCCAGCCTTTCCTTATAACTGAAACCTTCCATACCCAGCAACAAACTGGTAAATCTCTTCTGAACCCCCTCCACCTTGTTAATATCCTTCCTATAACTGGGCAACCAGAACTGGACACAGTATTCCAGAAGGGGCCTCACCAATGTCCTGTACGACCTCAAGATGACATCTCGGCTCCTATACTCAAAGGACTGAGCAATGAAGGCAAGCATGCAAAAAGCCCTTTTAACCATCCTGCATGTGATGCAAACTTTGAAGAATTATGTACCTGTACCCCTAGGTACCTCTGTTCTACAACACTACCCAAGGCCCTAGCATTAACTATATAAGCCTTATCCTAGTTTGTTGTACCAAAATGCAATACCTCGCATTTATCCAGATTGAACTCCATCTGCCACTTTTCAGCCTATTGACCCATTCAATCAAGATCCCTTTGTAATCTTAGATAACCTTCTTCGCGGTCTACTACGCTACCAATTTTGGTGTCATCCATAAACTTACTAACTATGCCTTCTATATTCTCATCCAAATCATTTATACAATGACAAAACAACACCCAGAACCAATCCCTGTGGAACACCGTAGGTCACAGGTCTCCAGACCAAAAAAATACAGCCCTCTACTGTCTCCGGCCTTTAAGCCAATTATGTATCCAATTGGCAAGCTCACCCTGAATCCCATATGACCTAACTTTACTAATTAGTCTACCATGACCTTTGTCAAAGGAGATAATAAAATCCAAATACACAACATCTACTGCTCTGCCATCATCAACTTTTTTGGTAACAACTTAAACTTCAATCAAGTTTGAGAGAGACAATTTTCCTCGCACAAAACCATGCTGACTATCCCTAATCAATTTCAGCCTCTAAATATCCAAAAATCCTTTCTTTTATAACCACCTCCAACAATTTAGCCACTACTGAAGTCAGACTCTCGGGTCTAAAGTTCCCCAGTTTCTCATTATAACCTTTCTCAAACAAAGGTACAACATTAGCCACCCTCCAGTCATCAGGCATGTCACCCGTAGTTATAGATAATGCAAATATTTCTGCAAGAGGTCTTGTAATATTCTCCCTTACTTCCCACAACATTGAGATATATGTTAGATTAGGTCCTAGAGAACATAGAGGTGGATAAATCTCTAAGACCTCCCATATTTCCTCTTTTGTAATGTGAACTGTTTTTAAAACATCAAAGTTTATTTCTCTGCATTCTCTAAACTCCATTTCTTTTTCCACAGTAAAAACTGACACTAAATATTCATTTTGTATCTTTCCCATCTCCTGGAGTTCAACACAAAGACAACCTCCTTTAAGATGTTTAAGAGGCCCTACCCCCTCTCTTGTTACCCTCTTGCTCTTAACGTATTTGTAGAATCTCTTTGGATTATCCTTAATCTTCTCTGTCAATGCTATTTCATACCCCCTCTTTGCCTTCCTGATTTCTGTCTTCAGAATGCACCCACATACTCTATTGATTAAGATATTCAATTGATCCAAGTTATCTATATCTTAAAAAATCTCTTATTCGTGACTAGAATCTCAATAGCTTTGTTCATTCAGTCTACTCCAAACAAATTTTGAAAGTTATTGTCTCATGCCATTAAAACTTGCCTTACTCCAATTAAAAACTTTAACCTCTATGGAAGGCTTATCTTTTTCCATAATATCATTTTGAAACTAATAGAATTATGATTGCTAAACCCAAAGTGTTCCCCCACTTTTACTTCAGTCACCTGCCCCGCCTTATTGCCCAAAAGAAGGACTACTTTTGCTCCTTTTCTAGTAGGAGCATTCACATATTGAGCTGCCAGTCTTGTCCGTCTGTCAGCCAAGTTTGTGTAATAGCTATGACATCCCAATCCCATGTTCTTAAACACACCCTGAGTTTATCAGCCTTATCTGTAAGGCTCTTTGCATTGAAATAAATGCAATTCAGTTCTTCAGAGTTACTACATACTCTGACTCTTTCTCATCTTTCTTTTCTAATTGACATGCTCTCCTCACATTCAGAACCTATCCCATCAATCCTTCTATTTACACTATCACTTAGAATTCCTCCACTCCCCCTCTCTATCAGTATAAAGTCTCCTCTAATGGAATGAGCAAATCTTCCTAAAATATTGGTCCTCTTCCAGTTTAAGTCAGACCCATCTCTTTTGAACACGTCTTTTCTATCCCAAAAGACATTCCAATTGTCCAAAAAACCCGAATCCCTGAATAATACGCTCGCTCTTCAGCCATTGATCCATTTCCTTTAACCTTTTGTTCCTTCCCTCATTTGAGTTTGGCATTGGGAATAAACCAGAAATTACTAATTTTAAGCTTTTTTTTTTAAGCCTTCTACATAACCTCTTAAATTCATTCTGTACTGCATTAATCTTTTAACCAAGAGTGTCATTCCTACCAATGTGTACAATAATTTCTGGCTTCGCAATCTCACCTTTAATAATATGCTTGAAAAGTTTAGAAACGTCCTTAATCCTAGCACCAAGCAACAAACCACCCTAAAAATGTACGCTCACTGTCACAGAATCTCTTGTCTATGCCCCTGACAGGAGAGTCCCCAATAACAATAATTCTATTAAATCGTCAAACACTGCCTAACATAAGAATTGTTACAAGTGTTCAAGAACTGACCGGCCCTTCCATTTTCCTCAGACAGACTATCCCTTTAACTGTTCCAAAAACTGAATATCTATTTGATAGAGGAATAGCCAGAGATTTCTAAACCACCTTCTTATATTTCCTGACAGTTACCCACCTATCTGACTGACCCTGTTGGGTAATAATAACTTTCTAAATATACTAGCCATCTGACTCCATACCATATATAGGCCTTAATAACATTAAACTTAAAATAAAAACAGGATGTTTCAATAACACCTCAAAATAAACTACCTTTCATTACCTACAGAAAATAATGTCAAAATGGAAAAAATTTTAAAAATCAACCACTTAGCTGATTAGCGGAATAAAAACGATTCCTCTTCAATAAATTCCTCGAAGAAAAAAAGTCTTCTCTGGGAGCTGACCACGTGTAAGACTCTCCAGAACAAAAACACAACTCCTTATTTAAAAACAAACTGCTCTTTTCTTTTCCACAAAAAAAAAACTTTGTAGTGTTATAAAAAAACCTCTAAAACATATATAGACTTTTTAAATTTCTGAATTAAGAATAAAAAATACTTATGGGGTTTAGAATGGAAGTCGTCCTGTTTGGTAGCTTTACCAGGTTGACATCTCATTTTTACGTACACCTGGTGCTGCTTTCCTTCACTCCTCATTGATTCAGCTCAGTGATGATAACAGAGCAGGGGTTGTGCTAAGCCATGACAATACAGATTGTGGTTGAATACAGTTCTGCTGGATGTCTGGTATTGAGTTGCTGCATCTGTTTGAAATCTATCCCATTAGCATAGTGATAGTGCAACATTACATGGCATCCTCGATATGAAGGTGGGACTGTGACTTCACAATGACTTTGTAATGATCACTCCTGCCAACACCAATGCGGACAGAGGTGCCTGCAGATTGGTCAGGATGAGGTCAAGTAGATTTTTCCATTGTTGGTTCCCTCACTACATTCCGTAGATCCAGTGCAGCAGTTATACACTTTAGGATTGAGTCAGCTCAGTCAGTCGTGACGTTATTGAGTCACTCTCTATGTTGGACAATGAAGTCCCCCACCCAAAGAACATTCTGTGTCTATGCCACACTCAGTGCTTCCTCCATGATTTAATCTTCTGACAATTATCAGTTGTTGCTGAATCCAAGTCAAAAAGAGAACTTCCTGCAACATCCCTAAAATCAGAGTCTCTAATAATGAAAGTGATCAATCAACACCAGTTTGAGACTGACTTGCAACCTAACCTCCTTCATTTATATCCTATAAAAGTTAAAACAGGAGGAACAAAAACAGAAAGCAACTGCAACTCAGTAGCAGACTGCAAAGCTATCAAAGCAGTCATCACCAAACCTTCTTTCAAACTAAGCAAAAGACCCAAGAAAATCAGCAACAAAAACAGAAATTGCTGGAAAAGCTCAGCAGAATTAATGCTTTGAGTGTGGCAACGTTGACTCTGCTTTCTCTCCATAGATGCTGCCAGACCTGCTGAGTTTTCCCAGCAATTTCTGTTTTTCCTTCTTTTCAAATGCTGCTTTCCAGGAATTTTGAGTTTTATTTCACACATTTTAGAATTGGCAACTTTTGAGTTAGCATACCAGAAGCAAAGAGTCAGGTACTGTTCTCAATAAATAACAGAACAGACAAATGAAGAGCGCCATACCTGCCACAACCTGTTCCACACAGGTGAGAGAGATGTCATGTTCCTCCAACAGCAGATTTCTGTACTGAAATTTCTGTGGTTGAAACCAAAGTTAGAATTAAACTCTGACTCCCTCACATAATAATCAGTAAGAATGAGCAGCTTTGCACCTTAACAGTGCAGATATCTAAATCTCACAAAACAATTGAGTTGCAGATTTACAATTTAGCGCTACCTGTACTCTCCAAGCAGTGTGGTGATAAATCAACAATTGGTACAAAATGAACATGTAATTTATAACTGCAATGGGAGAAAATCATGTTACATTACTAAGTACCCCTTAGAAACCCCTTCTCAGCCTCGGACAAGTGGCCCTGGCCTCCGAAGCAGTGTTGGTGGAAACGCCCATGGCCCAAAGCAGGGATGCCGGCAAACAGTGGCCCAGTGCAGAGCATGGCAGCGGTCAGACCACATTGAGACCCCCTGCTCCCAAGAACCTTTGGAGAGACACTTTTTAATTTTCTTCTTGTTTTTCTGACATATGGTTATACTGTGTCTAGCTGTAAAGTAGCATTTTTCTTCACTTCTCTGTTCTATAACTAAGGATTGTACCTACATACCTTTGTACCTAAGATGGTGCTATAAATGGCGACTTATAAACTTTTCACTGTACTCATTTGAGTACATGTAACAATAAAGCTAATTCAATTCAAATTAAAGTGACCCTGTAATTGTGATCTACCAACCTACCTGCACTGCAACAGAGGACAATCTTAAAAGGGACTATGCAGAATATAACGATGAGCCCAGCCATCTTTAGCACTCTATCATATGCCTGATAGCTAACTCAAAGTGCGTTTTTAAGAAATATATTTTAGTCATAAATAATACAGAAGAAATTTTCCAATGTTATTATTTGGAATTTTCCTGCAAAGTTCTGTCACCTCAACTGCCTTTGTTTTGTTCACAGCAATAAAACGAGAGGTGACAGACACAGTCTTTCAGCTCCTTATATTAAAGAGCTGGGCCTTGAATTTTCTTAACCTGTCTGGGCACATGCTTCGTCTCAAAACTGTACCATTTTTAATTTTCTTAAGGGGTTCAAATGAATGGAGCAGTGATTCTAAACAAACTACAAGAAGTTAAAAAGCTTTCCTCAGATTGCTCATTAAAATATAATCTTCCCCAAACCGTGGGTACCTGGTATAATAATCTCATTGTCCTGAATCGCACTACGCACTACCGAGTATAACACAAACATTGCTATAGAATATCTGTTACAGCTGTCTCCTCATTGACCTATAACACATTATACACAATACAACACCCTGCTTATTATTATATAAACATACTGAACATTCCTTGTAGTTTGACTGCTTGAGGGAACATGCTGTGCTGTACCCAGTCTAACAGCACTCATGTCATATAGCACACGGTTTGTTATTCTACATGCCATCATAACAGTCTGTTATTCTGCATAAAATCTCCTTGTGTTATATAACACTGTCTGTTACTGTATAAAATGTTCCTCATTGGTAGAGATCAGAATGTGAACTATTCAATAAGCACTCCCCTCATTAGTGCATATTGTGCTTTATTTGATACTATACTCTCTCATGAGGAAATTTGGGTATTCACTTGTTCTTCCTCCTACCCCAACACACACAATCATCTAGAGCCTGAAGCTCTACGCCCTTCTTACACTCTTACCTCCCAATACATCCTCAACAGTCTCCCCACTTCAATCTCTGCTCTTGGCTCCCTTGGCCCCAGTCTCAAAAGACATCAACATCCCCCATATTCATTAATTCCATCCATGTCAGAACACCAGTTTTCAGCCCTCTTCTGAAAAAGCCAAGCCTCAATTTGTCTTCTGTAACTACAAACTTCAAGATCTCTGAATGTCTATCTTTGAAAGAACAATCCAAATAATTCCCTGCCCTGCCCCTCCCCAGCCCCAAAAAAAAAGCAAAATACTGCAGATGCTGGAAATCTGAAACAAACAGAATGCTAGACTCAGCAGGTCTGTCCACATCTGTGAGAAGAGAAAGTTTCACTTCTGAAAAGTCATAACAGACCTGAAACAATAACTCTGTTTCTCTCTCCATATTGAATATCTCCAGCATTCTGCATTCATTTGTAGTTTCCTGCCCAGTTCTTTCCCTATAACATGGTATTGTTTTCTTTTTCAATTATACACCCAAATTTCCCTTTGTAAATTAACATTGAAAGCATGGTGAAAACAAATTCAGACTGTGCATTATGACTCACTACAAAACAAAAGGATGAGAGGTGACTTGATAGAGGTATACCAAATGATCAGAGGTATAGATAGAGTGGACAGCCAGAGACTTTTTCCTAGGGTGGAGGTAGCTATTACGAGGGGGCATAGTTTTAAAGTGAGTGGAGGTAGATACAGGGGAGACATCAGAGGTAGGTTCTTTACTCAGAGTGGTAGGGGCGTGGAATGCATTGCCGGAGAGGGTAGTGGAGTCGGCCTCATTAGGGGCATTTAAGCAGCTATTAGATAGGCATATGGATGATAGTATAAGGTAGGGGTGGAGGTTAGATAGACCTTAGGATTAGGATAAAAGTTCGGCACAACATCGTGGGCCAAAGGGCCTGTACTGTGCTGTACTGTTCTATGTTCTATGTCTCTTCACCTCCCCCTCTAGCTCTTTTACCAATTATATTTGTTACTGGCCCTCCTGTCAGAGTAAATAAATTATTTCCACCATCTTATTTTTTTATTTTGAACAATTAGTCAATATCTACATAATCTTCACTGCTTTAAGTAGCATAACTCCATCTTCTCCAATCTAGAATTCCATGAAATTGAATTGCAAATTTATGACTATGAGAGAAATTTCACTCAAGTGTTGAATATTTACAAGAATGCACAAACCCGAAAAGGTGTCACATCTTTTGTGATGAAGGAGATCTTGAAGTTGGTGCATAGCAGCGTCCCAGAGAGATCATGAGCACCTGTGTCCGTAGCAATACATTTTCGGACATTACTGGTCTCACTCACCACAAGTTCCCCTGAAATAAAACAACTGGATATTAGAAAAACCTCAGTGTCCAGCTACAATCTGCTCCCTCGTTGCAGATTATGGTTTATATCTCCAGAATCAAAGGTTACAGTATCCAGCCCAACATTTCATAACTGACTAATTCCAAACAGAGTCTTGTTTGGGTTGGAGAAAGGCTTTGGGGAAAGAATGGAGTCAAGAAAATATTTATATTTACTATAACTTTTGAGATCTGCTATTCTTAATTCTGGTGTTATGTATGGACAATCATGACAAGAATTAAACACTGGTTTTCAAAAGTCTTTCAAACTGCACTCATCCAAATTCGGTGTTGGGGGGAAACACAGCAAAAGAGGTCATCTAGCCTCTTGAGCCTGATCCAGCTTTCGATGAGACCATGGCTGAACTTCAACATAAATTTTCCCCTTATGATCCTGTACTTTTAATTAACAAAAAAAACTTAATGTTAATAAACAATTTAGCAGATAGAAGAGTTTCAAGTTCCACATTCCAAGCACCTTGAGTTTCCTAGTTTCACTCCTGAAAGGTCTAATTTTGAGACTAACCTCTGGTCAACTCCCCCAAACAGGGGAAAAAGCTTCTCTCCAGCTACAAAATCTGTTCCTCTCAATAGCTTGAAAACTTTGACCAGGTCATCCCCTTAACCTTCTAAATTTCAGGGTCACATGCCTAGTTGTGTAATCTTTCTTCCCAATCTAATCAGTGGAATCCAAGTATTATTCTGACAGATCTATACTGCAGTCCCTCCAAAGTCAATATATCCTCAAGGTGTGGTGCCCATAACTGGTTAAAGTAACTCCAGACAGTGTCCACACATGGCTTTGTGAAGCTGAAGAATGGCTTCTATCCCATGTGATCTAGTCCTTTCGATATAAAGGTCAGCATTCCGTTCACCTTTGATTTTTAATGGTCTATGTACTGGATCTCCACTGTTACCAGCTTTAGAAAATACCTTGTTTTATTCCACTTAAAACCAAAGAAATGAGGATTACAAGCTGGCTGTGCAGTAACTGACCTGACCAAGGGTTAAAATGCTAACCAGGATGCATTAAATCAAAGATAACAAGGTGTAGAGCTGGATGAACACAGCAGGCCAAGCAGCATCAGAGGAGCAGGAAGGCTGACGTTTTGGGCCTAGACCCTTCTTCAGAAAAGGGGGAGGGGAAGGGGTTCTGAAATAAATAGGGAGAGAGGGGGAGGCGGATAGAAGATGGATAAAGGAGAAGATAGGTGGAGAGGAGACAGACAGGTCAAAGAGGCAGGGATGGAGCCAGTAGAGGTGAGCGTAGGTGGGGAGGTAGGGACAAGATAGGTCAGTCCCTTCCCCTCCCCCATTTCTGAAGAAGGGTCTAGGCCCGAAACATCAGCCTTCCTGCTCGGCCTGCTGTGTTCATCCAGCTCTACACCTTGTTATCTCAGATTCTCCAGCATCTGCAGTTCCCGCTATCTCTGCATTAAATCAAAGATGCATGGCTCCTTTTTGACATTCTGCAACTTGACTAGGTTTTTAAAAAGTAAGTGATGTTGAAAGATTAAAAACATTCCAACAAGCAGCAGTGAAAATGGTTTGGTCTAAAAACACACACACAGGACATCCACCTGCTTGATAGCGACAGAAAATGTCTGATTTAATAAACACAAATCATCACTGTGCAGTATCTCACTGCTCAGATTTTCAATTAACACATCACTCCATGCTGTGGCTTACCCCATTCTCCCAACAGGGCTACAAATGTTCCTACTCAACATGTTTCAGATGGTTATAAATCAGTTAAAAAAGCAATGTGTTTGCATAATCACAATCACATCTGCTGCTTCATATCAAAAAATGCAGCTTGGCTGGCAGCTTCAGGTTGTAAAACTGCCTCATTCGTGGTTGCTGGCCCTGTGTTTGAGTGTATCAACCACCTGAACAGTCAGCCGAAAAGCATCACCATTAATTACACACCTAACACCTTTATACTATCAGGCAGAAATTACATAGGAATCCCAGTCTATTGATATGGCACTACTTGATTCTACATTAATCCACAAACTAAGCAAAATCCACACTTTGAACCATTCTAACTTCAGTCTGTTTCAGGCTTGTGCCTAAATCTCTCATAACAAATCAGCATTTTAAGAATCCAGTTCAAATACATTTACACTTGCAGCAATTTGATTTTTTTTAAAAAACAAATTTTACTAAGACTGCATTTTAAAATGATTCCTAACCAATTGTTAGGAATTGAGCCCTGAACCTCCACTGCTTTGGGGAGTTTAATAAGATCCACATGCATCTGAAAGATTTTTCTCTTGTAAACAAAAAATAAACTCTTCATGATATTAATGTTTATTTCCATCATACCACGACAGGCTTGGGCATGTCTGTGACATTCTGAGGAGCCAAACCACCTGAAAACGTTCCAGCAAATCTTTTTCACAGAAACAGTAGGTGGAAATCTGGGACATATGCCCCCAATAATGGCCGACAGAAAATCTCAAAAACTGAGACTGTTAGCATTTTCTGTCAGTTTAAGGGTTTGAAACCAAGGCAAGTAGCTGAAGTTAAGATATGATCTAATTAAATGGCACAACAGGTCCAAGGGACTAAACAGCCTCCTCCTTTTTGCTAGCACTGGAAATTCTAAAATGGGCATAGTGATGCAAATGTCCATCAAAGTTCATCAGTCAGACACAAGATATTGCCAACAGTGCAGACATGTGTAGGCAGGTGAGACAGGGTCACCACCCAATTCAATTACCTGGAAACAGAAAAAGTCAGAGCATCCAGTCCATCAGCAAAAATCAGTCATTCAATCACCGCACCAATAGTTAGCAACAGGTCTGAACAATCTAGTGTGCAGGAAATATTCATCCTGCCATTTCTTCATCTGTTCACCGTACACAAAATACTTGATTTGTGATGGGTTAAACAATAACTTTTCTGTTGGATTATTAAAGTTCACTGCCATGTGAGTGAGTCATGCAATCATTACTGTTATCACGAGTGTAACACTGGCTGCAAGTGCTCAATGTAACTCAGTGGAATACCCTTACATTATTATAGCAAAAGGTGCTGTATACTTTTACTCACCAATGGAACGTCACAGGCTGGGTCAGCAATTATTGCCCCCAAGTGCGTCAAGAAGGTCGTAGTGAGCTAATCACTTGTAACTAAATACCTTCAGCTCATCAAAATCCAGTTCAGCGCATTTAGCATGGGCTGAGTGATCCCACAGTTCATTTTATATCATTGCAGAGTTTTACGGCACAAAAACTCAGGTAGAAGCAAATAAATTTATGGCATAGAATGAGAAGATTCAATCCATTAGGCCCAAATCAGCCAACAAGCATACATTCAGCCTAGTCCCACATTGAAACGCTTCACCGGTAGCCCTGTGGGTTACAACTGAACAACAGCACACCCAGTACTTTTTAAACAATGATGTTTTCTCATTCAACTGCCTTTTCAGGCTGTGAAATCCAGATCGTCTGAATTCTTTGAGTGAGAACATTTCCTATCATTAATGCTGCTCTTCAGGAATGACCCACTGACAATTCCCAATGATCCTCCCAAGGACCCACAGCACTGACCCTCCGACAGAGCGGCACACCTCCCAACACTGACCTTCCCTCCAACAGTGCAGTGCTCCCCCAGTGACATCCTTTTGAAACAGACAGAAATATTTTGCATAGCTTATTTAATTTGAAGATTAGGATACAACACTGATGGAATATTTTTCTTGGAGTTGATGTCTACTAGTGAGACACACATGTCCAGACATACCAGGTCAGGGTTCCAATGTGACAGTCTTCCAAATTACTGTCCCATACCAGTGACTTCTGCTCCCAAAGTAGAAAATTCATACAGCTGTGACAGAATGAAACAACACTTTCTAAAAATCATTCAGAAGTAAGCTATCTTGTTGAAACATGCATTGGAGTACTTTCTCCCTCTTGCCTTCTGGTCCAGCGACTGTCCCAGTGCTATCCTGTGCTCCAATTTCTCAGAATCACAGAGTAACTGAGACCCGGAGAGGTTAGTGACACCACTGTTGGAGGTCACAGTCTGGCCCAATCAGAGGGTGTATGCAGAAAACCTACAGCCTTAGTCACTAAAAGGCACACAGCATGAACCATACCTACATTTAACTAGATCTGGGAGGCTGCACAGAAAAGTGGAATTCACCGTCTGTGATCAACAGTGAGCTGGCTGCAAAACTGGAACTTATGATTATACAAAAACTAACCCACTCCTATGTCCAAAATGTACACTGATTCCAAATCAATTTCACCAATATACAGCGGGACCTAGGACAATCAGAACCTGCTTGAACAGTAAAAACAACACCCTAATTTTGAAGTTCACGCCCTTGTTTTAATATGACTCTTTCGTTTCTCTCTTTTGTCAAGCCTTTTTAAAAGTCCCCCAGTGTGGCTCAATGTGAAAGGTTATTCGACCCAGACTGTTACTTAGCCCGGTATTCTCTATATAGGGACATGGCTCTCACCCCAGACCCTGGTCAATAACCTGCCTGACCAGGTTCTCCCTCTCTCCGAAAAGCATCCAAAGCCTTGGCACAATCTTCAGTCCAGCCACAGTCAGCGTCCCCCTCCCGCCAAGGTCCACACCCACAGGTAACTTTCGGTCCGTCGTCCCCGTAACAGCCCATTCTGAGTTCCCACACCAGGGGGCCTTCCTTTGGAACTTTTCTCTCGTTTTCCTTCATGGTTTCTGACCTGGGAATGCCCCGGGCTCAAAAACCTGGCTCTCAGCCGCTAACAGAAGCCGCGGGCCGTGGCCCAGCCGCGGCACAGGCCATGCCCCCCCCTGCCCGCGGCCCCGACATCGAGTAAAGACTCACCCGGCAATAGCGCGGCCTCACACACCCGGTTCACTTCGGCCCGGCTCGGGAAGGAGCCCTGCGGAAAGAAACACCCGTTACAACAAGCACCGAGAGGGAGAGCGGCCCCAGCCTAACACTCCGCACTCAGCCTCACCTCCGCCGGCGGCAGGTAACTTCTGAAACTCGGCCTCGCGCTCTTCATCCCGGACCCGCGGAACATCCCGAGCGGCGGGGGAGGGGCGTGGTCTAATGGGGGAGGGGCTGTGGGCAGGGAGACCAGGAGGCGGGGCTCGTGGATTTTGTGGGGCGGGAATTGTGGGACAGGCGGGGGCGTGGGCGGGCTCTGTCGGGCGGGGCTTGTGGGTGGAGTTTTGGGAGGAGGGGACAGCGGGGCGGGG
>NC_063367.1:23147469-23173735 GCF_021869965.1 Rhincodon typus | reverse complement strand
TGCTGTGTTCCTCCAGCTCCACACTGTGTTATCTCTGACTCCAGCATTGGCAGTTCTTACTATCTCTGAGGTAGCTCAGGGTCTTTTTTGCAGGCCGAACATAGATGTTCTGCAAAGCGGTCACCTAGTCTAGGTCACAAAATAGTGCAATGGGGAAGTCCTGGGAAACCTCACCCCTTCGAAGGTGTGGGATGAGCAGGTGAATGGGAGTTTTTGATGATCTCGATTGATTGATTGATATATTGTCACGTGTACCAAAATGCGGTGATAAGCTTTGTTTACAAGCAATACAGGCAGATCATAGTAAACAAAGGATGTACAGATCAAAAAGACTTAGACAGGCGTATAGGTTACATTGTACAGGGCGTGCGCTAGGTGAGATCAACGTTAGTAAAATTAGCTTTATTTGAGGCTAGACAGTCCAATCATCATTCTAATAACAGCTGGGAAGAAGCTGTTCCTGAACTCGTTCGTGCATGTGTTCAGGCTTCTGTATCTTCTGCCTGACGGAAGAGATTGTAGGTCTTTACCAGGATGTGATGGGTCTTTGATGATGTTGGCAGCCTTTCCGTGGCAGCGAGCCGTGTAAATAGAATTCATGGATGGAAGGTCTGGATTGTGCACACCACCTTCTGTAGTTTCTTATGGTGCTGGGCAGAGCAGTTGCCGTACCAGGCCATTATGCACCCAAACAGAATGCTTTCAATGGTGCATCTGTAGAAGTTGGTGAGAGACCTTATGGACACACCAAATTTCCTGAGCTGCCTGGGTGCCTTCCTGACTGTCGCATCTACGTGGGAAGTCAAGGACAGGTTGTCGTCACTCTGAGGAACTTGATGTTCTTTACCCTCTCAACCTTAGTTCCATTGATGTTGGTGAGGGCGTGTTCTCCTTTTTTCTGAAATCAATGTTCTTTAGGTTTGCTGACTTTGAGAGACAGATTATTTTCATTGCACCACGTCACCAAGCCCTCTATCTGCCTTCTGTATTTTGACTTGTCGTTGTTAGATATCTGTCCCACTACGATGGTGTCATCAGCAAACTTGTTTCATAGAGTATTACAGCACAGAAACAGACGTAGTTGATGTTCGTTCAGAATTTGGCCACACAGTCATGGGTGTAACAGGAAGTACAGTAGGGGGCTGAGGACGTATCCTTGGGGGGCTCCAGTGTTGAGTGTCATTGTGGTCTACAGGTCAGAAAGCTGAGGATCCAGTTGCAGAGGGCAGAACTGAGACCAAGGTTACAGCGTTTTGAGATCAGTCTGGAGGGGATAATGATGATATAGAGGTGCCGGTGTTGGACTGGGGTGGGATAAGGTCAGAAATCACACGACACCAGGTTATAGTCCAAAAGGTTTATTTGAAAACACAAGCTTTCAGAGCCTCAGTCCTTCTTCAGGTGTGGTGTTGAGAGCAGAGCTATAGTCAACAGACATGAGTCTGACGTAGGTGTTTTTGATGTCCAGATGTTCCAGGAATGAGTGCAGGGCTAAGGATATGGCATCCTCTGTGGACTTGTTACGTCGGTAGGCAAAATTCTAGGGGATCGAGGCAGGCTGGGAGACTGGAGTTGGTGTGGGCCATGACCAGCCTCTAAAAGCACTTCATGATTATTGAGGTCACAGCCACTGGGCGGTAGTCATTAAACCACAGTGCATGTGCTTTCTCAGGTATGGGGATGATGGTGGAAGCAGGTGGAGACTTCGGATTGTAGGAGGGAGAGGTTGAAGATGTCGACGAATGCCTCCGCCTGTGGGTCCGCGCAGGATCTGAGTGCACAGCTGGGGACATCGTACAGGCCCGTTGTTTTCCTTAGGTTGACTCCCAGGAAAACCGATCTGACAGCTGAAATGGTGTCGGAGAGAACAGGTATGTCTGGTCCTATTAGGCAGTCATGACCGAGCCACTGGCATTCTGCTCAAATGGAGCACAGAAAGCATTGAGTGCATCAGGGAAGAATGTGTCTTTGTTTGCTACCTTGCACTGCTCCATTTTGTATCCCATAATGTCATTTGGGCCATGCCATAGGCGGCAGGAGTCTGTTTGGCAGGTTTGGGCCTGTAACTTGGTCCGGTACTGGCATCCCTGATGGTTTTGCAGAGGTCATACCTGGATTTCCTGTATTGTCCGGATCACCCAAATTGAATGCTGCACGTCTGGTCTTCAGTAGGGAGTAGATTTCCTGGTTTATCCAAGGGTTACGGTTGGGGAACACTTGGATAGACTTCTTTCATATGCAGTCCTCCACACATTTGCTAATGAAGTCCGTGACTGTGACAGCATACTCGTCTAGATTTTCCGCTGACCGCTTGAACACGGTCCAGACCACTGATTCCAAGCAGTACCGGAGACGTTCTTCCGCTTCCTCGGACCAACACCGTACTACTTTCCGTGAAGGATTCTCCCATTTCAGCTTCTGCTTGTAAGATGGGAGGAGGAGCACAGCGCTGTGATCTGAGTTTCTGGGTTGTGAGCGAGGAATGGAGCGATAGATGTTTTTAATTATTGTGTACCAGTGGGTCCAGAATGTTTGGACCCCTGGTGGAGCAGGAAATGTGTTGGTGCCAGTTTGCCAGCACTTGTTTGAGGTTGACTTGGTTGAAGTCACCGGCCATAACAAGTAGGACCTCAAGTACGGACTGTGGGCAACCAGCTAAGATTATGTTGGAATAATCGCATCTGGACATAAAGGAATGAACAAAGAGTTCTATATCAGAATAACTCACATGGTGCAAAGTTGGACTCTGTTCCAGAGGTAGAAATAGGTAGGCTTAATGATCACTCAAATGTGTGTATCAAAGCTCCTCGAGGTCAAATGTAACACCCAGACTTAGTGTGTCGCCAGGGAGAGGGCTAGATTTGATAGCTATTCAACAATATATCAAATAGATATTCAGTTTTTGGAACTGTGGAAGGGGGTAGTCTCTCTGAGGAAAATGAAAGGGCCAGTCAGTTATTGGAACTTGGAATGATTTTTACTTTAGGCAGCATTTGACAAGATTTAATAGACTCTCCTGTTAGGGGCATATACAAGAGATTCTGTAGCAGCGAGTGTACATTTAGGATGGCTGTTGCTTTCCAGGTGCTAGGATTAAGGACGTCTCTAAATGTTTCAATCATATTGTTAAGGTGGGGTTGAGAAGCCAGAAATTATTGGACACACTGGTAGGAATGGCATTTTTAGGGAAATTATTAAAGCAGTACAGAGTGAATTTAAGAGGTTATGTAGAAGATTTTAAAAATAGAACATTAAAAGTAATAATTTTTGGTTTACTCCCAATACCAAACTCAAACAGAAGGTTAGCAAGGTTAAAAGGAGATAAATCAATGCTTGAAGAGCTGGTGTATTGTTCAGGGATTCAGGTTTTTGAACAATTGCATTGTCTTTTGGAATAGAAAAGACCCGTTCAAAAGGGATGCGTCTGACCTAAACTGGAAAGAGACCAATATCTTAGCAGGAAGATTTGCTCATTTCATTAAGGGAGACTTTATACTGATAGAGAGGGGGAGTGGAGGAATTCTAAATAGCAGTGTAAATAGAAGGATTGATGGGGTCGGTTCCGAATGCGAGGGGAGCATGTCAATTAGAAAAGAAAGATGAGAGAGAGTTAGAGTATGTAGTAACTCTGAAGAACTAAATTGCATTTATTTCAATGCAAGGGATCTTACAGATAAGGCTGATAAATTCATGTTTAAGGACATGGAATTGGGACGTCATAGCTATTACACAAACTTGGCTGAGAGATGGACAAGACTGGCAGCTCAACATTCCAGGTTTTAGATACTATTGGAAGCATAGAAAAGGAGGAAAGAAAGTGAGGGGCATTGGCGGGGGTGACATTTTTAATTAAGGAATACATTACTGCCGTAACTAGGGAAGATTTTTCTGAAAAATTGTCCAGTGAAAATATATAGGTAGAAATTACAAATAAGAAAGGAAAGATCACTTTGTTGAGATTGTACTATAGAGCCCCAATAGTAAGAGGGAAATTGAGAAACAAATATGTAGAGAAATCTCAGATATATGTAAGCATAATAAGGTTGTAATGATTGGGGGATTTTCATTTCCAAACATTGACTGGGGCCTCCATAGTGTTAAATTTTTGGATGGTTAAGAATTTGTCAAATATGTTCAAGAAAATTTTCTTTATCAATATGTGGACGCTCCTACTAGAAAAGGAGCAAAACTAGACCTTCTATTGGGCAATAAGGCACAGCAGGTGACTGAAGTAAAAGTAGGGGAACACTTTGGGGCTAGCGATCATAATTCTATTAGTTTCAAAATGGTTATGGAAAAGGATAAGCCTTCTATAGAAGTTAAAGTTTTTAATTGGAGTAAGGCAAATTTTAATGGTATGAGACAAGAACTTTCAAAAGTTGATTGGAGTAGACTGTTCGCAGGTAAAAGGACATCTGACAAGTAGGAGGTGTTCAAGAGTGTGATGATGAGTTCAGAGGCATTTTGTTTCTGTTAGAGTGAAGGGTAAGGCTGGTAAGATTAAGGAACAATGAATGAATAAAGATATTGAGGTTCCAGTCAAGAATAACAGAATCTTATTTTAGATATAGACAACTTGGTTAATTGAACAAAAACAGAAGTTGCTGGAAAAGCACAGTAGGTCTGGCAGCATCTGTGAAGAAAAAAATCAGATTTAACATTTCAGGTCCAGTGACCCTTCCTCAGAACTGAGAGAACAGAACAGTTCAGAATCTTATTTTAGATATAGACAACTTGGTTCAATTTAACCAAGTGTGATTGCTGTGTTCTGGTTCCATTCTTATTTATCTAATTGTCGTCAACTTTTGGGTTGGCACAGGAGCTCAGTAGTCAGCACTGCTGCCTCATACCTTCAGGGACCAGATTCCACCCTTGGGCAACTGTCTGTGAGCAGTTGGCACAATCTCCCAGTGTCTTCCAGGTGCTCTGGTTTCCTCCCACAGTCCAAAGATGTGCAGGTTAGATGAATTGGCTGTGGGAAATTCAGGGTTACTTGGATAGGGTAGAGGGGTGGGTCTGATTGGAATGCTCTTCAGATGATCAGTGTGGACTCAATGGGCCAAACAGCCGGCTTCCACAGTGTAGGGATTCTATGGTTCTATTGTATCAGTTGCAAGGACTTTTACTCTTGCTCCATTGTCATCACCATACTCAAGGAAATCTCTTTGTCATTTACATGTTGCCCTTTGGTCACAAATGGCACTCAGTTCTACCTTTTAATCACCACTCTGAATTCCTCTTCAACTGTAACATTGTAAGATTACATATCAATATCAAGTACCAGATGAGAGAAATTACTTCCAATCTATTATAGAGTCGTACAGCACGGGACCAGACCCTTCGGTCCAACCAGTCCATGTTGAATATAATCCCAAATTAAACTAGCCCTATATCCCTCCAAACCTTTCTTGTTCATGTATCAATCCAAATGTCTTTTAAACATTGTAAATCTACCCACATCCACCATTTCCTCAGGAATTTCAGTCCTAAGTACATGATCCATTAGAAAAATAGATTTATATTTACAACCCCACATCAAAGAAAGCAAATTATTTAATAACCTCCCTGAGCTGTTAATCAAACTATGAATGTAGAACCCCAACACTTCCCAAACCAAGAACCTTACTGAGCTAATGATAAAATGTGGAAAGCATACAAAGTGAGAGACGTTGGGATAAATGTCTTCAAACAGCTACTGTAACAGAACAAGTAGTTTTCAACTCTCAGTAACATAGGGTTGGGTATTTAAATAACTTCTCAGCTTGAGTTTTCTTTTTAAACCTGTCACCGAGAGATAGTTTCTTAATATTTTTAAGGGAATTTAAATATCTTAGTGGATTGGCAGCTCTCCAAACCTTATCCTCCAAAGAATTTACTGCTGCTGTGTAAAAATGTGTAACTTCCACATTGTAATTTAAGCCCCTTGCTGTTGCGAAAATGGGATCAGTTTGAAATCAGCAGAGACTTCAAAAGGCCGTGTTGAGTTGGGAGTTTCCTCATGTATGAATAATGCCCTGCCACCTTTCCCCTACCAGCAAAAATGGATCTGTCAGAAAGAGGGACAGGATATCCAGTTCGAGTCTTTCCCACTATTTTTAAAATTTTGGAATATCCAAGACTCCATGGACATTAAAGCTAAAGGATTTTGGGAGGGCAGAGTGCCCAAAAGGATGAAACTAAAGGACACCTGCAGACAGGTGACAAAGTGGTAGGGGGGGTGAAGAAAGAAGAAGAAAAATATGTGGGAACAAAAGACATTGAGTCATTTCTGGGACAACAGCCAAAATTTGTATTTGAGAAATCACAGGCAAATTTCAAGTTACATAGGGCTGGTGGTATAGCAACTTAGGATACATAAACAGGTGGCAATAAACAGGGAATGGATAGGAGATGACAGGACAAGGTCCAGAGTTAAGTCAGATGACCCAGATCTCATCGGAAACTTTTCAGAGGGGTTAATTGTTGCACCAAGGTTCATAACAGCCTGGTTAAACATCAGATAGTTGACAGGAATAGCAATGGAGTCAATAGCTGCAGACTGACTCACCAGTATGCCCATTAAAACCAACACAACATTGAATTAGAATCAGTTACAGTTTAATTAAACATTGTTTACATACAGGACGGAGGTGGTTTAAAGATGTCAAAGAATTCAGTTATAATAAATCTAAAATTTTTATTCCTGTTGTTTTTAAGATCCTGACTAAAACCACGGAAAACAGTGTAGTTTTAAGTGACAATAAGACAAGAGTTAAAACATGAAAAAGACAAGTATTTTGAGTCACTCTGCACATTGCAGAAAATTATCAAAACATTTGAAACCTATAAATTTGATAACAATAAATTCACTGTGTAGACAGAAACAAACTCAGCGTGTCCACTACCTGACAGTGGCTGAAACTGATAAAAGTTCTATTGAGTCTAAATGGTTACAGCACATTGTTAGTTCACACTCAGTGCCTGCAGCTCTGGAACCAAGCACTAAAAGTATTTTTGAAATAAAGCGAGATAAAAGGAAACAAAATTAAAAACAGCTTTAGCAGTTTAACTTACATCCTGAAAGAAGGAATCAAGAGGAAAAATAATTAAACTCTTTCTTTCTTCTTTCATGGATGTGGGTGTCACCAGCAAGGGCAGTATGTGCTGACAATCTCTAACTGCCCTTGAACAACTATTCAGAGAGCAGTTAAGAGTCAATCGCTGTTTGCAAGAAAAAACATTTTTTTCTGAATTTCCTTCATTCAAATTCTGTTCATCATCAAATCAAACCCAGATCAGACCAATTAGTAACTCTGCTATAATGAATTGAAGTTTAATTCATTCAAGGTTAGGTGTTTCCCAGACCTTTGTGGGAAGCTAGGAAAGAGATTGCTGAACCTTATAGAGGCCAGTGAGCCTTATGTCATTGATGGGTAAGTTATTGGAAGGGGTTCTGAGGGACAAGATTTACATGCATTTGAAAAGACAAGGACTGATTAGGGATAATCAATGTGGCTTTGTGTGTAGGAAATCGTGTCTCACCAACTTGATTGAGATTTTTGAAGAGGTGACAAAGAAGATTGATGAAGGCAGAGAAGAAGACGTTGTCATATGGGTTTCAGTAAAGCGTTTGACAAGGTTCCGTGTGGTAGACTGGTTAGTAGGGTTAGATACATGGGATGCAGGGGTTGCTGGTCAATTGGATACAAAATTGGCTTGAAGGTAGGAGACGGAGGGTGGTGGTGGTGGTGGAGGGTTGTTTTCAGACTGGAGGCCTGTGACCAGCAGTGTTCCACAGGGATCGGTGCTGGGTCCACTGCTTTTCATCATTTATATGAATGTGAACATAGGAGGTATGGTTAGTAAGTTTGCAAATAACACCAAAATAGGTGGTGTAGTAGACAGTGAAAAAGATTACCTCAGAGTACAATGGGGACTTGATCAGATGGACCAACGGGCCAAGAAGTAGCAGACAGAACTTAATTTAGATAAATGTGAGGTATTACATTTTGGTAGAGCAAACCAGGGCAGGACTTATACACTTAATGGTAGGGCTTGGGCAGAGTTGCCAACAAAGAGACCTAGGGGTGCAGGTGCATATTTTACAAGTACATAGGGTGGTGAAGAAGGCATTTGGCTATAAAAGTTGGGATGTCATGTCACAGTTGTAGAGGACATTGGTGATGCCATTTTTGGGATACTGTACAATTACTGTCACCTTCTATAGGAAGGATGTTGTTAAACTGGAGAGGGTGCAAAAAAGATTTACAAGGATGTTGCCAGGAATGGAGGGTTTGAGCCATAGGGAGAGGCTAAATAGGCTGGGACTTTATTCCCTGGAGCATCAGAGACTGAGGAGTGACCTTATAGAGGTTTATAAAATCATGAGGGACAGGGATACAGTAAATAGCCAAGGTCTTTTATTCTAAGGTGGGAGAGTCCAAAACTAGAGGACATAGATTTAAGGTGAGAGGGAAAAGATTTAAAAGGGACCTGAGGGAACTTCTGACAGAGAAGGTGGTGCATGTATGGAATGAGCTGGCAGATGAAGTGGTGGAAGTGGGTACAATTACAACATTTAAAAGGCTTCTGGATGGGTATATGAATAGGAAGGGTTTAAGAGGGATATAGGCCATATGCTGGCAAATGGGACTAGGTCAGATTGGGATGTTTGTTCAGCACAGACGAGTTGGATGGATGGGCCTGTTTCCATGCTCTATGACTCTACAATTCTTGAGAGTTTTAACACAGTTCACTTTAGTAAGAAATATTTTATGCAATTTCTCAGATCAAATAGACAACACATACTCATCATCATTATCTGATGACCGTGGGTGAATTTACAATGTGACTGAGCTGCA
Source organism: Rhincodon typus (assembly GCF_021869965.1). Classification (NCBI taxonomy): domain Eukaryota; kingdom Metazoa; phylum Chordata; class Chondrichthyes; order Orectolobiformes; family Rhincodontidae; genus Rhincodon; species Rhincodon typus. The sequence continues at coordinate 23,164,895 of NC_063367.1, read as the reverse complement.
GAATGCAGGAACATTTCTGGCACTTCCAGAATTTAGCACTATTCATATTGAGGCATTCTGCTTGATTGGCACCACATCTACCAGCTCAAACATATACTTCCTCCACCACCAGTGCACAGGAGAAACAATGTGTACCATCTCCAAGATGCAAAGCAGCAACTCGCCAAGGCTCACCATCCAGCACACAATCTCAACCACTGAAAAAGACAAAGGTAGCAGAAACGTGGGAACACCATCACCTGCAATTTCAGCTTCAAGTCACATTTCACTCTGACCTGGGAAATATTACCATTTCTTCATTGCTTAGGAATTCCTTGCTTAATAGCACATGGATTGTAGCAATTTGAGAGAGTGGCTCACAATTTTCTTGAAGGAAATCAGGAATGGGCAATATTGATAGTCTTTATCGAAATCCTGTGACTTTTTCTTAATTCACTGAGTGGGCTCATAGAACATTGGTCATTTAAATAACATAGCGAATAGGAGCAAGAGTGGGTCTTCTGGCCCATTAAGCCTGCTCCTCCAGGGCTGAAGTATCAGAAAACCTGTTGGTGGCCCTGTATCTGTCCCATATTGAGGCTAACATCTTTAGGGGAGGAAGAAGAGAAATTTGTGGGGAAAAAAAGAAACTAAAGATGCTTCAAATATGTGATGAGGATGGTAGATTAAAATTCACCTGATAATAACTAGAATTTTGGGTAACAGGAGGCAGCAGAAGATCCTTTAGCAAAAGGTCTCAGTGGACTTTTTCTTTGGACCTGGTGCTCGGCTGCTGCCCGTTTGCCGGGGCTCTCCGGATACCTGGCGCAGGTCTTTTGTGCTGAATGCTTGCTTTGGTTTTTTGAAGCTTTCTCCAATCATGGGCACTGTTTTCCTGCAATGTCCGTGAAGACTCTTTGACCTCGAGGTGGTGAATCTATCTGGTGTGACTGTTAGAAAGTTTTTAGACTTTGGAACTGACCGTGGTATCTCTCCTCTAGAGAGGCAGGGATCCAAGACATAGCCTGAAGTGTTGGTGTCCTCCTCTGTATCTGTCAGCTCCTGCTTTTGTTCTGCCAGTGTCTCAGGAGAGGATGGTAATTTTTGGGGAGTGGTTTCTTCCACCATTATTTGTTCTTCAGGCAGAATTTTATAAAACTTAGGGTCGCACTGAGTGACCCATTCTGGGGTCTGTGTAGAAGAGGGTTTGGCAGTACATGCTTGGTCTATAATATAGCCATTGTCTGAGCTCCGGATTTCTTCTTGACCAGATACCATACCTTCTAATCCAAAGACAACGCTTCTAGACTTTACCACTGTGGTCTGGCATGCACTATATGTCTGTGAAGAAAAATAATTAGCTTCTTTGGCCTTCTCCAAGGGAAACGAGAAACGAGTTTCCAATTTTGTTCGTCCTACTGATCCAGCTTTTGTTTCTAATTTTCCATTAAAATCAGCTTCTACTGTACGCAGGAACTTTTGGTAATTAGCTTCCTCTTTTATCTTCAGTGGGTTCAGACAATCGTCAGATGAGGAAACAAAGATATCAACACAAGAGTTGAAACTACTGGGGTCCTGTGCAACTCCCAGCCTCAGACTTTCTTCCCTCATTTTACGGGAGCTGGAGGATTGGTAGAACCCAAACCGACGTTTTGGTGTCATGCTCACTTTCTGTTCCACAAGTTCCTTTTCCTCTCTCGGAGTAATAGCAGAATAACTCTTCCTTTGAGATCCCATTGAGGGGGACATTAGACCCATGCTGTCTTCAAAGTTAGTGTCATCTCCATCCATATGGAAACGATACATGCTGGTTGCTTCGGTACTGTTTTGTCTGATCAGGTAGGAGGCATCACATTCTGAAGGACATCTTGAGCGAGTGTGAGTTAGCTCAGCCTTATCAATACCAGCCAGAACTTCCATTGCATTGACCATACGGCTAGAGAATTCCTCCAGTTGGGCCAATCGAATGTCAACAGTTTGGAGTGATGCTTTCATGAAATGTTCCCTCTCATTCACCTCCTCCAGGCGCATTGCCATATTCTCCACTCTGAAACAGAGAGAAATATTTATCACATCAATGAGATCCAGTTTCTGAGTGAAATGCGTAACTGGAATTTTGCTCAAGCAAGATTATTGTGGATTCTGGAAATCTGAAACAAAAACAGAAAATGCCCCAAATTCTCAGCAGTTCAAGCAGCATCTGCAGAGAAAGAATCAGATTTAATGGGCATAAATTTCAAGCCAGGGTCGGGAAACCAATGCCTAGATTATTTCCAAGTCTGAATTCAGTGCTACATCTGAACCCACCTTGGAACATGATTTTGAAATGTAAATATCCTAATTGTCTGGAACTCAGCACCAAAATATTAAGTGTAATTAAGAGGGAGGAAGTGCCTGCAGAACACAAACAGTAAAGACAGATGATAACCATGATGGGGCCTGCCGATGCACTGCAAAAGAAAACAGGCAGCTGCTCAGAGGGCCAGAAATCTCACTGAGTGCTAAAGTGGCACATTGCCAAAAGAGAGATATTGATCACAAATTTCCACATGAATGCCAGATGCCAATATTTTCCTTTAAAAATAACTTGAACTTCTCCCTGGATTAGGTCCAACAACTGCCATGCACCAGACTGTCCAGCTTCACTGAATTCTCCATTGAAACTTGCATTTTTCAATCTCCCTAGTCCATTAATAAGCTCTTCAAGAAGCTTCATGGGCCATTCATTGGAGAGGAATGGGTTCCCCACTCACTTTCACCTCCCTCAGTTTAAAGATCCGACCACATCTCCAAGGCATCTGAATGCAGAGACTTCTTGGATTGTAGTTTTCAAATCATCCCACACCCATTCCTGACTTCGCCAATAATTGAAAATCATCAGCAAAAAGTAAAAGGAAATGGGCTAGCACTTTTAATAAAGGATGAAACCAGTTCAGTAGTGAGAAAGGATCTTAGATTGGAGATCAAAGTGTAGAGTCAATTGGGTGGACCTAAGAAACAGCAAGAGGCAGAAAAATTCATGTGAATTGTTTATAGGTCATCAAGGGCACAGTATTATGACCATAAGAAATAGGAACAGGATAGGCTGTTTGGCCTCTCAAGCATGCTCTGCCATTCAACAGGATAATGGCCAATCTGACATTGCATATGTCCGCTTTCCTGTCCTCTCCACATAACCCTTGATTACCCCATCTGATGAAGAATCTATCTATCTCAGCCCTAAATATACACAAAGACTCTTTTCCCACAGCTGTCTGTGGCAAGGAGTTTCTAAGACTTTCAACCCTCTGAGAGAAGAAATTCCTCCTCATCTCAGTGTTAAATTGGTGACCCTTTAATCAAAGACTATGTGGTCTCCTCAACACTGGGGAAATGAAGCACAGACTGAGTGACCGTTTTGCAGAACACCCACATTCTGTCCTCAAAAATGACCCTGAGTTTCCAGTTGCCTGCCACTTCAACACATCGCTATGTTCCTGGCCAACATCTTTGTCTCAGGCTTGCTGCAGTGCTCCAGCGAAGTTAAGTGTAAGCTGGAAAAACAGCACCTCATTTTCTGCTTGGGAACTCTGCAGCCTTCTGGATGCATGTTGAGTTCAACAATTTTAGGGTTTGAGCACCTTTTCCCATGTCCTTACCCCAGCCCCCACACACCAGGCCTTGTCATCACATGGGCTGCCACCATACACAACCCAGTGTCAGCTACTAATAGTCTCCATTAGCAGCTACTCATTCTCCCAGACTGACCTTTACCCAATCCTTTGTCTGTGCAGGTGATTTTTTTTTCTCTTTGGGCTCTATCTCCACCCATCATTCACTCCTCCCCTTCCCCAAACCCTTCTTCTGCATAAATAACAACATTTTCCTGGCTATAATCAGTTCTAAGGAAGGATCACTGGACCCAAAACATTAATTCTGCTTTCTTTCCACAGATGCTGCCAGACCTGCAGGATTTTTCCAGCAATTTATGTTTTTGTTTCACTAGGATAATCCCTTATATGGGAGGATTGTTTAATAAACAAGGACTAAACACGTTGCGACTCTACTCACTGGAGTTTAGAAGAATGAAAGGTGATCTCATTGAAACATATCGGATTCTTAAGGGTTTTTTTTGAATAGTATCGTCCTAATGAATCATCTCTGAACTGCCTCCGATGAAATGTTATCTTTCCTTAAGTAAGGGACGGCACGGTGGCTCAGTGGTTAGCATTGCTGCTTCACAGCGCCAGGGACCTGGGTTCGGTTACACCACAGGGCAACTGCCTGTCTGTGTGGAGTTTACACATTCTCCCCGTGTCTGCGTGTGTTTCCTCCGGGTGCTCTGGTTTCCTTCCACAGTCCAAAGATGTGCAGGCTAGGTGGATTGGCCATGCTAAATTGCCCATAGTGTTCAGGAATGTGTAGATTAGGTAGGTTATAGGGGGATGTGTCTGGGTGGGATGCTCTGAGAGTCAGTGTGGACTTGTTGGGCCGAAGGGATTCCATGATTCTATGATTGAAAACTGCTCACAGAACTCTAGGTGTGGTCTCACCAGTACTTTGTATAGTTGCAGCAAGACTTCCCTACTCTTATAAAATAAACCCCTCAAATAAGATCCAACATTCCATGAGCCTTCCTGATTACCTGCTGCATCTGTGTGCCATCTTTCTGTGTTTCATGCACAAGTTCCCCGAAGTCCATTTGTATTGCAGCTTTCTGCAGTTTTTGATGCACAGAGAGATCTGGGTGTTCAGGTCCACTGTACCCTGAAGGTGGCAACGCAGGTCGATAGAGTGGTCAAGAAGGCATATGGCATGCTTTCATTCATCGGACGGGGTATTGAGTATAGAGTTGGCAGGTCATGTTACAGTTGTATAGGACTTTGGTTCTGGTCGCCACATTACCAAAAGGATGTGGATGCTTTGGAGAGGGTGCAGAGGAGGTTCACCAGGATGTTGCCTGGTATGGAGGGCGCTAGCTATGAAGAGAGGTTGGGTAGATTAGGATTGCTTACATTAGATAGATGGAGGTTGAGAGGGGACCTGATTGAGGTGTACAAAATCATGAGAGGTATAGACAGGGTGGATAGCAAGAAGCTTTTTCCCAGATTGTGGGACTCAATTACCAGGGGTCACAATTTCAAGGTGAGAGGGGAAAAGTTTAAGGGAGATATGCGTGGAAAGTTCTTTACGCAGAGGGTGGTGGGTGTCTGGAACGCGTTGCCAGCGGAGGTGGTAGAGGCGGGCATGATAGCGTCATTTAAGATGTATCTAGACAGATACATGAATGGGCAGGGAGCAGAGAGATACAGATGCTTGGAAAATAGGCGACAGGTTTAGATAGAGGATCTGGATCGGTGCAGGCTTGGAGGGCTGAAGGGCCTGTTACTGTGCTGTAATTTTCTTTGTTCTTTGTCCTCCGTTTCTATTCATTTGTTCTCCCTTCCAAAATGAATGACATCATATTTTCCCACATTATACTCCTACTTGCCCACTTACGTAACCTATCAATATCTCTGTGCAAACTGTTGTATCACTCTCACAACTTGCTTATTTTTGTGACATCTGCAGATTTAGCTACATTATATTCACTTCCTTCCTCTAAGTCATTAATGCATCAGGAAGCTTTAGATGTGTGTAACTCGTGTGATACAATAATCCTGGGTGACTTCAGTTTACAATATAGACTGGATAAATTTAATTAACATGGAGGACAAATTCCTGAAATGTGTACCTGATGGTTTTCTAGAACAATATGTTGAAGAACCAACTAGAGAATGGTCTTTTTTGGTCAGTTTTATATCATAAGATAGGGCTAATTATCAATCTCTTTGTATATGTTCTGGTACAGTTCCTGCAGATTGGAAGGCAGAAAATATAGCCCTACTATTTACAAAAGAAGGAAGAGACAATGTTATTAGCCTAAAGACAGTAGGAAAAATGTTAGAATCTATTATAGATAACATAACAAGTGGACACGTAGAAAATAATGGTAGAACTACACCAAGTCAACATGGATTTATGAAAGGGAGACAAAAACACAGTTTGTTTTTATTTTGTATTAACCAGGACAATGCCCAAGAATATCAATTCAAGGGAAAACCAACATTTATATTGCAAGAGAGGAGAATGCTGATTGGTTAACAAGTGGATTCTGATTGGTGGAGATGGTGTCATAGACAATGTATCAATTAGTAGTGATAGACAATTAACTGCCAAGCTTTGTTGACATGCTTGGTTTAAAATTTAAACAAAGCTTGACTGTGAATTGTCGATCATCAGTGAAAGTCAATTTCTATACTACCAAAAAATTATTGTAAACTTGTTACTGTATTTTTAAAGATTTAACTTAGCAAAGTAGATAAGGGAGTGGATCTGATGTATTTGAATTTTCAGAAGACTTTTGATAAGGCCCCACATACAAGGTTAGATTGAGATACTAAGTTGGTATGGATTGAGAATTACTTAACAGGCGGAAAAGACGGCGTAGTAATAAATGGGCTAATCTCAGGTTGCCAGATTGTGATGTGGGGACCAAATGTAATATTTTCATAGAATCCCTACAGTGTGGAAAGAAGCCATTTAGCCCATGGAGTCTGCACAGACCTTCCGAAGAGTATCCTGCCCTGCTGATGACACAAAATTAGTGGGTATGTGAGGAGGCTTCAAGAGGATTTAGAGTTGTGAAGTCAGTCAGCAGGCACGTGGCAAATGGAATATAATGTGGAAACACGTGAAGTTATCAGCCAGTGGTTCTGACAGCCATTATTATGAAGGGCTTTGAGAGGTTAGTAATGGCACACATCAACTCCAGCTTCCCAGACTGCCTTGATTTCCTACAATTTGCCTATCATCACAATTAGTTCACGGTAGACACCATCTCCCTGGCCCTACATTCATCCCTGGAACACCTGGATAACAAAATACCTACATCAGATTCCTATTTATTGACTTTAGCTCCACCTCCAACACCATAATTCCAACAAAACTCATGTCCAAACTCTGAGACCTAGGACTCTGCTCTCCCCTCTGCAACTGGATTCTCGACTTCCTGACCCACAGACTGCAGTCATTCAGTATGCGCGACAACACCCCCTCCACAATAATCAACACCAATGCCCTGCAAGGCTGAATACTCAGTCCCTTACTATACTTCTTATATATTCACGACTGTGACCAAATTCAGCTCTAACTCCATTTACAAATTTGCTGATGACATCACTGTAGTGGGTCACATCTCAAACAACAACAAAACAGAGTACAGGAAAGAGATGGTTTAGTGGCATGGTGTAAAGACAACAATATCTCCCTCAATGTCACCAAAACCAAGGAGCTGGTCATCGACTACAGGAAGCAGAGCGGAGGACGTGCTCCTTTTGTTTTCTCCAAAGCTGAATATTTCCAGAATATTGTTTTTATTTGAAATTAAGTTGTAATTGAAGTGATTAAGTCAATGGAAGGATTTGGTAAGAAAATGACAGAAACTATTTCCTCAGGTGGGGGTGGTAGAGGACAAGAGGGTGTAACCTTAAAATTGGAGCCAAGACAGGGTGATGATGATAAATACTTCATCACACACAAGTTTGGTCAAAGCTGGAATTCTCTACTGTCGAAAGCTGTTGGAGAGTTGTAGTAAACTGAACATTTCCAAACTGAGATTAATAGATAGGAAGAGTTAAACCAGACTCTGTTTCTCTCTCCACAGACGCCACCTAACCTACTGAGCTTCTCGTGCAATTTCTGTGCTTGTTTCAGATTTCCAGTATCTGCAGCATTTTGCTTTTATGAATAGGTTTTTGTTTGTTACAGTTACTGAGATTTAAAGAAAACAATGTGTGCAGGATGGAGTTGAAATATGGATCAGCTAAGATCTAACTGAATTGCAGAACAAGCTTGATAACTCAATTAACTCCAACTGTTCCCACCTTCTATTCATTAAAGAATCAGGACAGGAACAGGAAATTCTTGCAAAACAGAACATGATCAGATTTATCCTAGAAACAAACAACCCACCTTTCAGCTGTGATCCGAATCCGCTCATCATTCGATGATTGTTCTTGATCTTCCTTCTGTGTGAAGTATTGTTCCACACACTGCTCCTCAAACTCCTGCAGCTTCTTCAGTTCTTCCTCGCTGAGGATTAGTTCTGTCACAAGGAAGGGGAAACAAGGACGAAGATTATTCCTATAATCCTGCTAAGATCATGTAAGTAAGAGGTTATTAAAAAATCAATACTAAACTATAGAATAAGCAAAGATGCAAGCACAGTGAAAGGCTGTTGGAGGTGGAAATGGAAAGTGAAGGTGATTTTAAAAATTCATTCACACGATGAGGGTGTCACCGACTGGGCCAGCATTTCTTGCGCATTTCTAATTGCCCAGAGGGCAGTTAAGAGTCAACCACATTGTTGTGGGAATGAAGTAACAGGTAGACCAGACCAGGTAAGAATGGCAGATTTTCTTCTTTAAAAGGAATTAGTGAACCAATTACAACAATTGATAGTGTTTACATGGATGACATTAGACTAGCTTTTAAATTCCAGATTTGTATTGGATTCAAATTTAACCATCTGCCATGGTAGATCTGAACCCATGTCCTCAGAACATTAACCTGGGGTCCTGCATTACTAATATATCACCACTACACCCATCATGTCCCCCTCAGTGACAGGGGACAAAGGAACATGGATAGATGAGCAGCCCGTTTCGACCCTTGAGCCTGTTCCAACGTTCCAGGAGATCACAGTCGATCTACTATATGATTCCATAGACCCTTTCCCCCATATCCCTTTAAGTCTTCGGACAACAATTGATCAAGAATCGATTGCCATTTGCAGGACTGTGTTCCAAATGTGTACTGCCCTTTGCATGTAGATTTTCCCAAATTGATTCCCAAAAGTTCTAATTCCAAATTTTGGACGATATCTCCATGTAGACTCTACAACTAGCAGAAATATCTGTTCCCCTAAGTATCTTGAAAACTTTTACTAAATTACCTCCTCATCTTCAAAATTTCAGGGAATACAATGATAGTTGGTGTAATATTTCCTCAAAATTTAGTTCTTAGAGTGAGTATCATTTCAGTAAATCTATCTTGAACTCTTTTCAATGTCAAAATAGTTTTCCAAAGATCTTGCTACCTGGTACTGCCCAGTGTTCCAGGTATAATATAGCCAGGGCTTTGTATAGATCTAGCATGACTTGTACTCTAAAGGTTAGATTCCTATTCCCCTTTTTGATTATTTTTTGCACATATTCAGGTCATTTTAATGATCCATGTACCTGAATCTCCAAATCTCTTTGGACCTTGAAAATTTCTACCTTTTCACCATTTAGAAATTTGTCTGTTCTTTCCACATTTCTTACATTGAAATCCATTTGCAATTCATTTTGTTGGTTTTCTCTATTCATCTTATTTATCAATACCTCTATGCAATTTTATAATGACTTCAACTTAGGCTATAGGAGCAGAATTAGGCTATTTAGCCCATAAAGTCTGTTTCGCCATTCGATCATGGCTGATCTGTTTCACAACTCCATTCTCTGCCTTCTCCTTGCAACTCTTCATCCTCTTACTAATCAAGAACCTAACCATCCCTGTCTTAAATACACCTAAAGATTTGGCATCCACAGCCTTTTGCAGCAATGAGTTCCATGGATTCACTACCCTCTGGCTGAAGAAATTTCTCCTCACTTCAGTTCTAAAAGGCTGTCCCTTCACTCTGAGGCTCTGCCTTCATGTCCTAGTCTCTCCTACTAGTGGAAACATCTTCTCCATGTCCATTTTATCCAGGCCTTTCAGTATTCTGTAGGTTTCAACAAGTTCCTCCCGCATCCTTCTAAACTCCATCAAGTACAGACCCAGAGTCCTCAACCGTTCCTCATTATGACAAGCCCTTCATTCTCAGAATCATTCTTGCAAATAACTTCTGGATTTCCTCAAAAACCAGCACATCCTTTCTTCAATACGGGCTCAATATTCCAAACACAGTCTGACCAGAACCTTGTACAGCCCCAGCAATACATCCCTGCTTTAGTATTGTAGTTCGCTCGAAATGAATACTAATATTGCATTTGCCTTTCTAACTGCCAGCTAAACTGGTGTGTTAACCTGAAGTAAATCCTAAACTAGAACTCCTAAGTCCCTCTGTGCTTCAGTTTTCCAATGCCTTTCCCCATTTAGAAAACAGTCTACTCTATTTTTCCCACCAAAGTGCACTACCTCACACTTTTCAAAATGTATTCCACTTCTTTGCCTACTGTCATAGCCTGTCCAAGTTCTTCTGCAGCCTCGCTGCTTCCTCAACACTAGCTGTCCTCCCACCTATCTTTGTGTCATCTGCAAAGTTAGCAACAATGCCCTCAGTTCCTTCATGTAGACTGTTAATGTCATCCATCTTTGCGTCATAAGCAAATTTCGTTCAGTGGATTTCTAACCCATCATCTAAGTTATCAAGAAATACAATAAATAGTTGAGGCTCCAACGGATATCCTTACAGGACACCAATTCCTATTCTGTCAGGTAGTGTCACCTGCCCATTATCTCTGATCATCTTTTGCTGCTCAATTTACTAACTGGGTCAATAATTTGCTTCTAATTCTATGAATCTCAACTAAATAACCTCTTCTGAGAGACATTATCAAATTTCTTCTGAAAGTCCATATGAATAGCACGTATAGACAAAATTAGTCAGGCTTCCTCTTTAGTTCTTTCTCACAACATTTTCAAGATGTTCAGTCACACCAGCCTTAATTATAGATTCTAGTGATTTTTCAACAATGGCTGTTTGGCCAACTGATCTCTCATTCCCTAGTTCTGCTCTTTCACATTTCTTAAATAGCAGAATGGCATATATAATTCAATCTACAGCATGGTTCCAAATTGAGAGAACTTTAGATGATTATTGTTAAGGCATCAACAATGTTCTCACCAATTTATTTTTAAATCCTGAGGTGTGAGCCATCTGTTCATTAGCACCATTATTTTCTTTATTACCATTATTACATTAATTTTGCTGGAGCTGTTCCAACTATTAGTTTTTCTGGGATATCTGGCCATACTAGTCTCCGCCTCAAATGCAAATAAATACCAGACTGATTCAAACTAATTATTCATCATTTCCTTGTTTTTGTGGCCAGTATCTTCATTACCAATTTTCAAGATCCCACCAACTTCTACCAACTTCTCTTCCTAACGTGATTATAAAAACTTTGTTGATTTTGATATTCCTTACAAATTCCCCTTTTTTTTATAGTTCTTAGCCTCTTTTTTAACTTAAGCATTCTTTGCATACTTCCTAGTTACCAGGATCTGTACTTTTTACAATTTTCTTTTGCTTTTCTGATGTCTCGTAATTTTTGGTTGTCCATAGCTTTCTTTTTTGGATAGGGTGACCTCTTGTCCCTTAGGTCTGTTTCACACTAATTTTTTTATTAACTCCTGCTAGAGGCTTTCTGCCATGTTTTCCTTTCAGGGATTTACCCTTTTCTTAAATTTACTCATGGGATGTGGGTGTCTCTAACTAGGCCAGCATTTATTGCCCATCCCTAATTGTCCAGAGGGCAGCTAAGAGGCAACCACATTGGTGTGGGTCTGGAGTCACATGTAGGCCAGACCAGGTAAGGATGGCAGTTTCCTTCCCTAAAGGACATTAGTGACCCAGATGGGGTTTTTTCCTGACAATTGACAATGGATTTATGGTCATCATTAGACTCTTAACTCCAGATATTTATTAAATTCAAATTCTACCATCTGTCATGATGGGATTTGAACACACATCCCTAGAACATTAGCCAAGTTTCTAGATTAATAGTCTAGCAATAATACCACTAGGCCATTGCCTTGCCTTTACTGTTTACTGTCCCATCTTACTGGAAACAGCCCAACCTAAATCTAGGATTCAAGTTGTTATTTACTCCCCTCCTTTCAAATAATTACATTGAACTCAATCATGTCGGGATTGTTGTTAGATAAATGTTTGTGCACTGTCAAGTCGTTAAGTAAACTTGGCTCATCACTAACTGTTAATTGGCCTGCCCTCTTATCAGTTTGTGTATATATCGACACATTCAGAAAACTGACATGATTTAGTCTGCCTATCCAAATCTACATGAAAGTTAAAATCGTGTCTGAAGATGACTGTCCTTTTTACGTGCTTGTTTAATCTCTGCATTTATACAATCTACCATTTCACAAATGCTACTTGGTCAATGGGATTGGGGTATGTAGAACTCACACCATAGTCTTATAATTTCTATTTCTTAATTCTGCCCACTAAATGCCACCGTTTGCTTATCCCTTGCCCCTTATAATCAAACTGATTTCATACTTAATTACAAAGTCTATTTCTCCCCATTTAGCATCATCCCAAACACACCTGTAGACTTCATAATCTAATATATTTATACGGTATATTTCCATTAACCTGGATTAATTTAGTTCCCAAACCTGACCATCTTGTAGCCATGTTTCAGAAATAGTTACCATGTCACAGACGCCAGTTGAATTCACGCCTGCAGTTCATTCAATTGATTTACTTGGGCAACACATCCTAACCTGTCCTGTTTACTGTATTCTTTAAGCATTTCTTATTTATCGATGCTGTTTAAATTAATTTACTTCTTTTAGTTTCCTCTTTACCTGTGGTCCTAAAAGCACAATTTTGAACTGTTACGCTACTCTTTTTCCTTTATTTGATTTTGAACTATCATCTAAATGACCTTTTCCACCATAGCCCTACTCCATTCACAACTTAAAAGGTACTTGTGACCATCCTCTTCATCCTTTGTGCTAGGATTCTGGTTCCATTCCAGTTCAGGTGGAATCCATCCCAATCTCCTTTCAGTACCAGTTCTGCTATCCGTCTTGCCCACATCCTCCTTCAGTTTCCCTTGTCTATTTGTTCCTTTACCAATTTGCTTGTAATTCAGGTAATGATCCAGACTTTGCAACTGTTGAGATCTCAGGGAGGGGAGGGATGGAAGCAGTGTACAGCAATAGCTGGCTAGGAGACAGTAGTTGGTTGAATCTCCAGAGCATGGGGTTAGGGGGGTGCTTAAGGCCCAGTTATTATTAGGATTGAAGTGTACACACTCAGTCCCCGATCACGTTCTTCCACCTCCTTGTTCTTCCTGCTACAGCACTGATGTACAATCATGGACAAGTAACTGAAGATGATCAGCGGTGGTGGGAAGACAGGCCTTTCGTGGAATGTCAGGATTAGCTGATAACGCTGGAACTTCCAGACCTGGTTGGAGATGGAAATCACCTCCAGGAAAGTGTTGCTGCAGAACAGAACACATATCTCAATCAACAAACAGACGACAAAAAACTCAACTGAGCAGCAGGTTCTACAGTCCAGGGGTTAAGGGAGGGAGAAGGTAAAAGCTGAAGGAGCAGTAAGAGAGACAGGATGGGCAGGAGGTTACCTGCAATCCAACGCAGGAAAGGAGACAGGGAACAGGAGGGAGAGTGGGGCCAGGGGAGTGGGTAACAGAGTTTTAAAACTCAGGGTCAGAAATAAATTAAACTGGAAATAATATAACAACCCTCATTTTAGTCCAGACAAAATCAGCAGCAAAGTGACTGGAGCTTTAAAGGAATAATAAAGGAAAGTTCACAGGAGCACAATTCATAATAAACCATTGGAGACAGCAGCAGGGAAATGTCAGCTGCTATGTGCTGATTATAATTTGCAGTTTGTTTAAACCATCAGTTACTACACAGTTACAAAGGTGAACATGTTAACTGTTTTGATTCTTACTTGAAGACAGCAATCAACAGATTTACAAGCAGGACATTAGCGACGAGAAGGTAACATGCCATGATAGCAGGAATAATCCAGGCCCCAGGGATACAGGGAGGGAGCCGCTTCCCATCATCATCAAACAGGTTTTCTCCACAAGGAGCTACAGGGGAAGAAATTCCTCACAGTTTAACACAGAATTACACAAGGTGGACCAACCATAAGCTCAATGGCCCATTTCACTGAATGGATTCATTTTATTTATTTCAGGGAACAGGACCCCTCCTCGCTTATCACTTGGGAAACCACAAAGATGCCATTTGCACTGTCATGAGGGACTGAGGCACAGAATGACCGGAACAAAGAGGTCACACTTTACCAAACCCCGGGGATGGAGTCACATCTTTCCAAACCACAGGGCTTGGGTCACATCTTTCCAAACTGTGTGTTTGGGGGTTGTTCACAGCTTTCCCAGCTGCTGGACATAGGGGGGAATACCTGCCCAAACAAAGTGGTCAGGCCTACGTGGTGCAGATTTGTGGCAAATATTTGGAGGGAGTTGATAAGGGCAGTTGTGAGCAGACACTGAGATGTCGACACTAATTCAAACCTCCTCTGGATGGTGGCCTGCAGCCCTGTATATGGAATGTGTGAACATGGGCTGAGTTGCACACACAAACAGTGGCTTGAAGCGAGTCACAACCTATGAGCAGCTTACACAACATTGCTGAATTTTACATAAAACTGGAAACAGTTTAACCCATGAGGCTACTAATCATTGTTGCCTTTGATAGAACAAATGTATAAACTGCAAAATCCTCACAGCCAGACTGCCCTGGCCAACTTGGAACAACTTTAATCAATCCAACCAGACCCTGTGACTGGTGAATTCCAGCCTTTTAAAAATCAAAATAACTTTAATAATGAACAAAAAAAAGGCTCAAAATCTGGTTGGTTTATGGCCAAGCCTTTGTAACAAGAGTACGTAAAATCACAAAAACAGACATTGGACATTGTCACACTGTACCCACAATACAAACAGACTACTTCTGATATTTAACAGCACCTACAGTTATACACTTACGATTAATTTCCATGGCATATACTGGTACATGATTCCATTACAGTAGGAGCAAAAATGAAGAAAGTAAATGAAGACAATGAGAGCAAATCTCCACAATGTCATAAGCAAGATTTCCTGCCATACATATTCATAGCAAAACTTTGCAGTCCAGAGAATGAAGCATAAAGAATACAGGCCAAGAGACTACAATCAGTAAATACTAAGTGAGACAGACAATCTCAAATTCTCAGATTCTTCATACTGAAGATTGACAACCCAACCTTACTCTCCATGAATGCAAAGATTAGATGTGGCAGGCAACTTTTTGTAGTTAACATTAAAGCTTCCATAGATTTTCACAAGGAGCTCAAATGTCTGAAGTATTTTCCTCTTTGATACCATGAGATTGGGCTAACGGTGGCTTAGTGGTTAGCACTGCTGCCTCACAGCACCAGGGATCCGGGTTTCATTCCGCCTTCGGGCAACTGTCTGTGTGGAGTTTGCACATTCTCCCCGTGTCTGCGTGGGTTTCCTCTGGACATTCCAGTTTCCTCCCACAGTCTAAAGGTGTGCAAGTTAGGTGGATGGCCATGCTAAGTTGCCCATAGTGTCCAGGGATATTTAAATTAAGTGGACTGGCCATGAGAAATGCAGGGTTACAGGGATGGGGTAGGTGGGTGGGATGCTCTTCGGAGGATTGGTGTGGACTTGATGGGTCGAATGGTCTGCTCCTATGCTATAGGGATTCTATGGTTCTATTGTATAAAATGTAGGTTGCTCAAGTTGGTTTTGGTAGCAACTTCTAAAAATTACGATCTGTATTATCCGTTCTTCAAAGCAGTAGATTTGAAGATCAGTACCATATTGTCTCAGGAGCTCTGTTATTCTGTGTTGACTGCTACAATATAGGGTGTAAGTAAACTAATGATATTGATGTAATTGGCGATGGTGAGACTGGAGAGAAGCAGGTCACGGACCAGGAGAGAAACACTTTACTGGAGAGCCATAGTCAGTAACCTGTATATCCAAGTGTAAATAAGGACTGTGACAGCACAGATGGGAAGGAGAGAGAGTAAGGACAAACTAGGAATGCTAGAAACTAAGAATAGTGGAAACCTGTAAAACAGAGCAGCCTATGAATGTGCAGTCTAGACATCCAATGTTCCAGACCACCAAGAGAGCATGGAATCTTCAAAAAGTCAAACAACTCAAGGCCTGGTAACTACAGTGTGCTCTCAACACACTGGCAGCAGCATTCTCTAAAAACACTTATTCTCATTCCTTTCTTGACCTTCAACAGCTAGTTTCCTGGAATTGGTAACCAGTTAGATTTGAACACCCCGTCAATATTTATTCATGATTTTTAAGTTTTTAATGCTTCAGTGATTTGATTTTAATGCTCTGTTAGTACCACAAAAGGGTCAGTTTGAGACCATTTCAGTGCTGACTCAGCCAGGCCAACTTTATGTTACAGCTGCCTCAGCATTAGTCTTGGACCTACCTCAGTCTAGTGCAGATCTGTGCGCATGCGTGTCTGTGTGTATCAGGGCCCAATAACCAGAGCCTGGGGTTCTAGTGGGCTCCCCGTGTTCAGGCTGGAGGTTGGGGTTGGGGTGTTGCCAGGCCTGAAGACATTCCGGTGCCTGTGGTCCCTGACTGCTACGGTAGAGGGTCACTGGAACAAAAACGTTCACTCTGCTTTCTCCCCACAGATGCTGCCAGATCTACTGAGTTTTTCCAGCAATTTTTGTTTTTGTTTCTGATTTCAGGCATCCACAGTTCTTTCACTTCTTTTGTTTAGGGTTAGGTTTAGGGTTCGTATCTGACTGTTGAATGGTGTTATGATCAGGTTTCAATGTGATGGCTCACATGGTTAAATATCCTAGTCAGTTACTGGAGTACCTGTAGAACTGTACCTGAAAGAGGTGGGGATGAATTGGATACATCAATGGGGCAGCCCAAAATATGTCAGGATGTTACTACTTCAGAAATGAACAGTGCGGTAACCCATGGCATCAGAGCTTGGCTGCTTTCATATTTATTATCTGCCCAAGGATACAGGAAACAGAATCTTACTATAAATTCTAGTCTTACGGTCTATCTGATCCGCAAACACCTCTCCATAGATCATCCAGTACGGCATGTAGAAAATGTTCCGGGCTAATCTCCAGGAAGGCTCCTCATCCGGATGTAGAATGGCCTGTCTTGACACTCCAAAACTCATCAGGACCACCAGCATAATGACCACAAAGTACAGCATGTCAACCATCTGGAAAACAACACTGAAATTGTCATTCCATCACAAAGCTAGCGTTATATCACACAGCGAACATCACCATAGGGATGTCAAACACCTGGGGACAGGAGGCCTGGAGGCTTCACAAAACTTCTAATCAAATGTATCCATTTTTCTTACAGTCCCCATTCCTAAACTCTGTAAGCACATTTTGAAAAAGAACTGTAATGATTGTACAATGCATTGTATATGGATTGATGGAGTAAACATAAGTTAATGTCTTGATTTTGACACTTTACATTTAAAAGGGTCCATTTATCTCTCTGTGATGGATGTTGGGGTGTATTTAAAGGAATTGGTTTCTCTCTATGATGGCTATTGGGGTGTATTTAAAGGGATTGGTTTCTCTCTATGATGGCTGTTGG
>NC_063367.1:23124075-23147459 GCF_021869965.1 Rhincodon typus | reverse complement strand
CTATGATGGCTGTTGGGGTGTATTTAAAGGGATTGGTTTCTCTCTATCTGTCTACTGTGTACAACAGGAGCTGCAACATAAAGCTGACCAGATGCATACACAGGTTCAACCTGCATTAGCAGATTCTGTTATTGGTTCCAATCCCATTTGTCAGAACCTATTTCAAACCAGCCAACTGAGCTAACCAACCCTCAACATACTAAAGACAGTATCAGCAAACCAGTATCATCAGGCTAAAACCATTAGCCATTTACTTCCGACTAAGATAACTAAGAAAACCATAAGCCTACAAGAAAATAGTAGGCAATCTATATTTATAGAGTCAGAGAGTCATATAGCATCTAAGGTTTTAGAGTAGATTTGTAGCTTGGGTTGTGGATGTTGTGGTTGGTTGGCTCGCTGAGCTGGTTCGTTGTTTCGCAGACGTTTCATTACCCTGCTGGGTAACATCATCAGTGCAGCCGCCAATGAAGCGCCGTTCTGTTTTCCTGCCTATTGTTTAAATTCTGGAGTCCATTGAGCTGGATTACCTCACTTCCGGTTTTCCTTCGCAGTGGAATGGAAATGGGGTCCAGCTCTATGTGTTCGTTGATGGCTTTCTTCGTGGGGTACCACACTTCTAGGAATTCCCGTGCTTGTCTCTGCTCTGCTTGTCCCAGGATCTTGGTGTTGTCCCAGTCGAATTGGTCATTCTCCTTATCCATGTGGATAGAAATGAGTGAGTATTGGTCGTGTCTTTTTGTAGCCAATTGATGTTCGTGTACCCTTGTTATTAATCTCCTTCCTGTTTGTCCAATGTAGTGTTTGTCACAGTCTCTGTTTGTCACATCAACCCCATGACAACTGCTCACCTGAACCAAAGACCCACTACTCACTATGGACGGGACCAATGTCATATACAAGATTCCCTGCAGAGACTGTGACAAACACTACATTGGACAAACAGGAATTCCCTGGTCCCCAATACCTCATCTTTACCATGGACGTCCAGTCCCTATACACTTGCATTCCCCGTGCAGATGGCCTAAAGGCCCTCCGCTTCTTCCTGTCCCGCAGGCCCGACCAGTCCCCCTCCACTGACACCCTCATCCGCTTAGCTGAATTTGTCCTCACCCTTAACAACTTCTCCTTCAGTTCCTCCCACTTCCTACAGACACAGTGGGTGGCCATGGGTAGCTGCACGGGCCCAAGCTATGCCTGCCTCTTTGTAGGTTACGTGGAACAATCCCTCTTCCAAAGCTACACTGGCCCTATCCCCCACCTCTTCCTCCATTACATCAATGACTGTATCGGCGCCGCCTCATGCTCCCATGAGGAGCTTGAACAGTTCATCCACTTCACTAACACCTTCCACCCCAACCTTAAGTTCACCTGGACCATCTCTGATACCTCTCTCTCCTTCCTGGACCTCTCTGTCTCCATCTCTGGCATCCACCTGGAAACCAATATCCATTTCAAGCCTACTGACTCCCACAGCTACCCAGAATACACCTCCTCTCACCCACCTTCCTGCAAAAAGGCTATCCCCTATTCCCAATTCCTTCACCTCCGCCGCATCTGTTCCTGAGATGAGGCATTCCACTCCCAGACATCCCAGATGTCCTCGTTTTTCAAGGGCTGCAACTTCCCCTCCACAGTGGTCGAAAATGTCCTCAACCGTGTCTCTCGCATTTCCCGCAACTCATCCCTCACACCCCCTCCCCGCAATAACAACCAAAACAGAATCCCTCTCGTCCCTACGTACCACCCCACTGACCTCCGAACCCAACGCATCATCCTCCGACACTTCCGCCATCTGAAATCGGACCCCACTACCAAAGACATTTTTCCCTCCCCACACTTATCTGCTTTCCGGAGGGACCACTCTCTCCGTGACTCCCTTGTCTGCTCCACACTCCCCACCAGCCCCACCACCCCCGGCACTTCTCACTGCAACCGGAGCAAGTGCTACACCTGCCCCTACACCTCCCCCCTACCCCCATCTCAGGCCCTAACAAGACCTTCCACATCAAACAGATGTTCACCTGCACATCTGCTAATGTGGTATACTGTATCCACTGTTCCCAATGTGGCCTCCTCTACATCGGGGAAACCAAGCGGAGGGTTGGGGACCTCCCTGCGGAACACCTACCCTCGGTTCGCAACAAACAACTGCACCTCCCAGTCGCGAACCATTTCAACTCCCCCTCCCACTCCTTGGACGACATGTCCATCCTGGGCCTCCTGCATTGCCACAATGATGCCAACCGAAGGCTGCAGGAACAGCATCTCATATTTCACTTGCGAACCCTGTAGCCCAAGGGTATCAAGCTTCAAAATCTCCCCTCTCCTGACCGCTTCCCAAAACCAGCCCAGCTCATCCCCGCCTCCCTAACCATTCCTCCCACCTCAAGCTCCACACCCATCTCCTACACACTAGCCTCATCCCACCTCCTTGACCTGTCCGTCCTCCCTGGACCGACCTATCCCCTCCCTAACTCCCCACCTACACTCACCTTTACTGGCTCCAACACCGCCTCTTTGACCTGTCTGTCTCCTCTCCACCTATCTTCTCCTTTATCCATCTTCATTCCGCCTCCCCCTCTTTCCCTATTTATTTCAGAATCCCCTTCCCCTCCCCCATTTCTGAAGAAGGGTCTAGACCCGAAACGTCAGCTTTCCTGCTCCTCTGATGCTGCTTGGCCTGCTGTGTTCATCCAGCTCTACACCTTGTTATCTCAGATTCTCCAGCATCGGCAGTTCCTACTATCTCTACATGAAACATCAGTTGGCTACAAAAAGACACGACCAACACTCACTTATCTCTAACCACGTGGATAAGGAGAACGACCAATTCGACTGGGACAACACCAAGATCCTGGGACAAGCAGAGCAGAGACAAGCATGGGAATTCCTAGAAGCATGGTACTCCACGAAGAAAGCCATCAACAAACACATAGAGCTCGATCCCATTTCCACTCTACTGCGAAGGAAAAGCATCTAACTATTCTAATCCCATTTTCCAGCCTTGTACGCCTTGGCATCACAAGTATACACCTAGAGTCATGGAGATGTACACCACGGAAACAGATCCTTTGGTCCAACTCGTCCATGCCACCCAGATATCCTAAATAAATCTGGTCCCATTTGCCAGCATTTGGCCCTTATCCCTCTAAACCTTTCCTATTAATGTACCCATCCAGATGCCTTTTAAGTGTTGTAATTGTACCAGCCTCCACCACTTCCTCTGGCAGCTCATTCCCAAATACTTCTTAAATGTTATAAGAGTTTCTGCCTCTACCACCATCACATGCAGTCCTACCGGCCTTGAAACTTTAACTCTGTTTTTCTCTCCACTGATGCTGATAGATCTGCACAGGTTCTCCAGCACTTTCTATCTTTTATTTTGGGAACCATCCTACTCACCAATGACACTGTACAGGGAAGGCTGCAAAAGATTAGAGTCTTGCAGGTTATGGAGCTGAATAATAAATCTGATCCAAGAATATGTTACCATCTGACAGATTAATTCTAACTATTTAAGTACTTACCTACCATCTTCCTGTAGACTTATGGTTTTCTTAGTTGGAAGTAAATGACTGATGGCTTTAGCATGATGATACTGTTTTGCTGATACTTGACTTTAGTATGTTGAGAATCAGTTGGCTGGTTTGTGGAACTGTGTGATACTAACATCATGGGTTCAATTCATGGACTGACTGAGGTCACCATGAAAGTCCCACCTTCTGAACCTCTCTCCTCATCTGAAGCATGGTGATCTTCAGGTTAAACTCACCACCAATCATCTCGCTCTAATTTGGTCCTCTGGGAATACGGTGACTTTACCATTTGATTTAATATATTACAGAGTAGATCGGGAAATATGATGCACTTTCAAATACATCCCTGATGCATTACATAGAATTAAGTGGTAATTGTTAATTTTGCATACCACCCTCATGTTAACTATGGGACAAAACCTAGGAGCATTGATCTCCTTACAGAAACTCTGCTATGAATTTAAGTGAAAAGATTGTGTTGATAGGATGACACAGAGAGTTCTATTTATAACATACAATTGAAGCTTTTATCCAAACTTATTTCTATCCTCAAAGGGCCAAAGAAAACTCAAGAAGCCTTCACAGAACCTTTGTTTATGAAACATGAAGCAGGTTCCCTTTAAGTGAGACCAGATGGAACAGCTATTCCCTTTGAAATCATGAAATTAAAATCATAATCCGTAAAATTTCTTCAGGAAATGTTCGAATATGAAGAAGAGAATTTCCTCATCTGCCCCGATGTAAAAGTTTCAGTAGATGGCCATTTAATTTCAGAAACAGTTGCTGTACTTTCTGGATTTTGTTTGTATTTAATGTGTTCATTGTCTACTTCACCCAGAGAATACTAGACTGTTAGAAACTTGAGACAGTAAAGGGACCACAGACCGAGACAGGGAATAGGAGCTTGAGATGACTGCTGTCATTACAAACAGCAAGGTGGAAGCTGTAGGGTCTGCTGCACATTTCCAGCATTTGCTGTTTATATTTCATTCCTCCCACTGTTTGGTCACTCAATCCTCTGGAGTACTTGCAGTATTTTCTGTTTTCCGAACTGTCTTCAACTCCACCTCCTCTCCCACACATCCTGATCCTGGGAAAGGTGCAGAGCCAGTCCTTCCCCTCTGCTGATCACAACCCAATTGGAGGTGAGTGGTAACTTCAGGTCATCATTTGCCCAAACACAGGGAGATCTACAGCCTTGGGAGTAAGGTTCTACAAATCCTGCATCAGAAGTTTTAACCTCCTCCACAATCTGCTTCAATATTGTCACACTCCACAGAGAAACACCCCAGGAGGACTGACGTGGGGGTAGGGGGGCAGTGAGTAGCAGACAGTAAGAAGTAAGGGGTAGATACCAAAGACACAGCCCAGAGTTTTGAGGGATTTTTTTGAAGTTGGGAAATTGTGTGGTCTATGGAAACTCCAGAGACAGAGGCAGAGAGATTAAAAATCAGCAGCTGATGGTCGAAGACAGGGAAGTAGAAGTATTCTGGAACTACTGTGTGGGGCAAGAGTTGAAAGAACTGCAAATTAGCATGAAGGCTAGGCATAGTAAAATCATAACAGGATCTATAAATGAGGATGTGGAGCTTGATTTAAAGAACTAGCAGCAGATGGTGGCTGCACTAAAGTCTGTGAAGGGAACCCAATTATAACAAAAACCAAAAGAACTGCGGATGCTGTAAATCAGGAACAAAAACAAAGTTGCTGGAAAAGCTCAGCAGGTCAGCAGAACTGAGGAAGGGTCACCAGACCCGAAATGTTAACTCTGTTTTCTCCTCCACAGCTGCTGCCAGACCTGCTGAGCTTTTCCAGCAACTTTGTTTTTGAACCCAATTATAACGTTTTGTCAGCTTGCAGCTGAGGAGAATTTCCAAGTCTTTCCACAAAGAAATGAGTATGATCCGAAAAGGGTGCGATCTAGGTTTAAAAGGGAATTACCTGTCCCTTCCTTGCTGTTCCATATTAAAATTCAATATGTATTATTCAACATACAGTATTCAACTGTACTGGGAGGAATTAGAATGTACTACAATGTAAGACAGCTGTGAAGTGGAAACTAGGTTACTGAATGGCCTGGACAGAGTGACTGTTGGAAAGGTGTTTACATTGGCAGGAGAGACTAGGACCTGAGGACAAAGCCCTAGAGTAAAGGGAAGACCTTTTAGATCGGAGATAAGGAGAAACTTCTTCAGCCAGAGAGTGGTGAATCTAAGGAATTCAATGCCACAGAACGCTGTGGAGCCAGGTCATTGAGTATATTTAAGACGGAGATAGATAGGTTCTTGATTGTCACGGGGATCAAAGGTTATGGGGAGAAAGCGGGAGAATGGGGTTGAGAAGCTTATCAGCCTTGTTTGAATGGCGCAGCAGACTCGATGGGCTGAATGGCCTAATTTCTGATCCTGTGTCTTATGGTCTTATAGTAAAGTACAGATTCTTCGGGTTTGTGACTCAGATGTCAGGCCTCACTCACCATCTTCCCAATCATCATCACATAGGGCCCAAGGTACTTGTTGACACCAAAGATGTCAAGGACACGGATATACCAGATGATGATGTCCACACAGTAGATGACACGACCATAGCTCATATAGGGTTGACTCTGGAGCCGCAGTAACACACCACAGCTGAAGATAGCGATGGCCACCATGTCAGTGACATTCCAGTATTCCTGCATCCACACCTTCACCTTCTGCCTCAGTTTACTTGGCTCTGACATCAGAATCTAAATTTAAAAATAAATTAACAAGAATGAATTTGTCATTACTCATGAGGCACAAATATGTCACCCCAATTTGTGTACATTTATGGTGAGTTTGGTGTAATACATATGAGCATACAAATTAGATGCAAGGGTAGGTCATTTCGTCCTCCAAGCCTGCTCTGCCATTCAATAAGATCATGGTTGATTGATTACTCCAGATTCCCATCTCCTTCTAAATAACCTTTCATCCCATTGCTAATCAAAACCTTCTAACTTCAAAGATTTTGCTTCCTCCACTTTTTGAGGAAGAGGGTTTGAAAGAGTCATGACACTCTGTGAGAAACGTTTTTGCCTCACCGCTGTCTTGAATGGATGATCCTTTAATTTGAACAATGCCCTTAGGTCGAAACATCAACTTTCCTGCTCCGCTGATGCTGCCTGGCCTGCTGTGCTCCTCCAGCTCCACACTGTGTTATCTCCGACTCCAGCATCGGCAGTTCTTACTAGCCCTTAGATCTGGATTCTTTTACAAGAAGGAAGATCCTTCACACACCATTCTTGTCAAGTTCCCTCAGGATCTTGTAAATTTGAATCAAATTGCCTCTTACTGTTCTAAACTCCAGCAAACAAAAGCCTAGTCTGTCCAATCTTTCTTTATAAGACAATCCACCCATTCCTATCAATCTAGATATTAGTCTGGTAAATGTTCACCAAACTGTTTCTGATACATTTTCATCCTTCCTTAAATAAAGAGACCAATACTGTACACAATACTCCACAATTCTCCAGACTGGTCTCACCAGTCCCCTGTACAATGGAATCATAACTTTCCGACTTTTGTATTCCATTCCCCTCACAATAAGGAACAATATTCTATTAGCTTTCCTAATTACTTGCTGTACTCGTAGTTTAACCTTTTGTGAACCATGCACCAAGAGGCACATATCCCTCGACAATTACTCACCATTCAGATAATATGATTCATTTTTACTCTTGCTAAAATGGACAATTCTACATTTTCTCATCTTCCTTTTGACAGATGCTAAGCTAATTGGCCTGTAGTTACCTGATTTTCATCATTCTCCTGTGATGAATATTCATGACAATGTTATTATTGTGATTTTAAATTGAGTTCTTGAAGTGGACTTTAAAGAGGCTTTTCGAAAAGACCCTTGAGGTAAATACTTCGATGCTTTTGAAAACAAATAGTAGAAGACAGATTTTTAAAAATGGGCTATTAACTAGAAACAAGATCATCTTGATGAGTATATGAATAGGAAGGGTTTACAGGGATATGGGACAAATGCTGGCAAATGGGAATAGATTTATATAGAATATCTGCTCAGCATGGACATGTTGGACCAAAGGATCTGTTTCTGTGCTGTACATCTGTATGATTCTATAACTTATGTCCTATGACACAGGGAGACAGTGCCATTTGACAGTCTTCAAAACAGTCAGGGCAGAACACAGAATAGTACAGCACAGGAACAGGCTCTTTAGCTCACTATGAATGTACTGATCATGATGCCATTCTAAACTAATCACATCTGCCTGCACATGGTCCATATCACACATGTGTCTAATATATCTGCTTCTACCACCTCCTCTGGCAACATGTTCCATGCACCTACCACACTCTGTGCAAAAGACTTGCCTCACACATGTCCTTTAGACTTCCCCCCCCCGTCACCCATATTTGTGCAATTATCTATCTTTTCTTTAAGTTTGATGTTATCTTTAACCTTCTTCATTAACCATGGATGGTGGATCCTTTTCTTGGAACTTTTCTTGTAAGGACAGAGGATATGGATCCTGGAAGTACACATACAGATGGGATAGGTTTTTCAGTGTCCAAACAGATAATTACTGGAGTATTAGTAACCTGACAAAAGCCTTGGCAGGCAGTAGACTGAATGAAACCTTCAATAAGTTAGTAACCTTCTGTTTCAGTTGATGACCATTCTGCTGCATTCTCTGACTTGTCTGTGGTCAGTGATCTTTGACCCCAACACATAACCTTGCCCAAAACTGACATTCTCCAACTGACCAATGACACTCCCCCAAAACCAGTGACCTTCCTGCATGGTCAATGACCTTTTCCCAAAGTTACCTTCCCCATTACAGTCTCCCATGTTAAGGTTAAATGTACTGAAACACAGATCTCCATTTTGGGGACACCATAACTGAAAGATCAGGTTTGAAAGTGACAAAATGACATGATTTCCTCACCTCCCTGATTTTCTCAACTGCCAACATCAAAATGTACGAAATGAGAATCCATTCTGCAATCGAGGGCAAACCATCCATCTTCACCAGTATTACATAGTTGTAGAGCAGCAAGTAAGCAAGATATGCCATCTGTGGAAGAACAGACAGAGATGCCTTCTGAATAAGGAGTACCTATAATTTCACAGGGTGTGCAAAGATCAATAACAAAGTGTATTTGCAAGCTGAAATATCAGAGACAGTGGGACTCTTTCAATAACTTAGATTCTTAATGAGTACTTTGCGTCAGTATTCACCGAGGAGAGGGACATGACGGATGTTGAGGTTAGGGATAGATATTTGATTACTCTAGGTCATGTCGGCATAAGGAGGGAGGGAGTGTTGGGTATTCTAAAAGGCATTAGGGTGAACAAGTCCCCAAGTCCGGATGGGATCTATCCCAGGTTACTGAGGGAAGCGAGAGAGGAAATAGCTGGGGCCTTAACAGATATCTTTGCAGCATCCTTGAGCACGGGTGAGATCCCGGAGGAGTGGAGAATTGCTAATGTTGTCCCCTTGTTTAAGAAGGGTAGCAAGGATAATCCAGGTAATTATAGACCGGTGAGCCTGACGTCAGTGGTGGGGCAGCTGCTGGAGAAGATACTGAGGGATAGGATCTATTTACATTTGGAAGAAATGTTATTAGTGATAGGCGGCATGGTTTTGTGCAGGGAAGGTCATGTCTTACCAACTTGATAGAATTCTTTGAGGCAGTGACAAAGTTGATAGATGAGGGAAGGGCTGTGGATGTCATATGCATGGACTTCAGTAAGGCGTTTGATAAGGTTCCCCATGGTAGGCTGATGGAGAAAGTGAAGTCGCATGGGGTCCAGGGTGTACTAGCTAGATGGATAGAGAACTGGCTGGGCAACAGGAGACAGAGAGTTGTAGTGGAAGGGAGTTTCTCAAAATGGAGAACTGTGACCAGTGGTGTTCCACAGGAATCCGTGTTGGGACCACTGTTGTTTGTGATATACATAAATGATCTGGAGGAAGGTATAGATGGTCTGATTAGCAAGTTTGCAGATGACACTAAGATTGGTGGAGTAGCAGGTAGTGAAGGGGAATGTTGGAGAATGCAGCAGAATATAGATAGATTGGAGAGTTGGGCGGAGAAATGGCAGATGGAGTTCAATCCAGGCAAATGCGAGGTGATGCATTTTGGAAGATCCAATTCAAGAGTGAAATATACGGTAAATGGAAAAGCCTTGGGGAAAATTGATGCACAGAGAGATCTGGGTGTTCAGGTCCATTGTACCCTGAAGGTGGCAACGCAGGTGGATAGAGTGGTCAAGGCGGCATACGGCATGCTTTCATTCATCGGACGGGGTATTGAGTACAAGAGTTGGCAGGTCGTGTTACAGTTGTATAGGACTTTGGTTCGACCACATTTGGAATACTGCATACAGTTCTGGTCGCCACATTACCCAAAAGGATGTGGATGCTTTGGAGAGGGTGCAGAGGAGATTCACCAGGATGTTGCCTGGTATGGAGGGCACTAGCTATGAAGAGAGGTTGAGTAGATTAGGATTATTTATATTGGAAAGACGGAGGTTAAGGGGGGACCTGATTGAGGTCTACAAAATCATGAGAGGTATAGATAGGGTGGATAGCAAAAAGCTTTTTCCCCAGAGTTGGGGACTCAATTACTCGGGGTCACGATTTCAAGGTGAGAGAGGAAAAGTTTAAGGGAGCTATGCGTGGAAAGTTCTTTACACAGAGGGTGGTGGGTGCCTGCATCATTTAAAATGTATCTAGACAGATACATGAATGGGCAGGGAGCAGAGGGATACAGGTCAGGGATCTGAATCGGCGCAGGCTTGGAGGGGCGAAGGGCCTGTTCCTGTGCTGTAATTTTCTTTGTTCTTTGTATAACAACCAGCGCAGACACAATTGACTGAATCAGCTCCTTCTGTACCGTACAATTCCACAGTACAGAGTGTCTAAGGCAGAATTTCAAAACATCATAATTCAAAAATAAAGTGATCAGGATAAGGGCATATGAGGGGTAAGCAAGTCTGCAATTTTCTGATGGATTAACGTTCCCACATTCCACTAATCCTCAATCCCTTGTCCACAATATTAGGAGGCCATTCAGCCTATTGTGCTAGTCTGTGAGTTACCAATTAGTCCCACACCATTATCTTTCCTCATGGCCATGCAAAGCTGTCCTTTTCAAGTTTTATCTGAGTTCCAAATGGAACCCTATATACTTGTAGGGATGAATAGCACCAGTACAAAGAATATTACGTCAATGAGCAAAGTTGGAGCAAGAAGTACAAAAAGTCTAAAATCAGGGTTACTTTGCATCTATGAGAATGCATAGAGTCTAGTGAATATGTTTGGGGAATTACATGTGCATATTGTCAAGTGGAGATATGATGACGTCACTGTAACAGAGACCTGGCTCAGGGAAGGGCAACAAGGTGCAGAGCTGGATGAACACAGCAGGCCAAGCAGCATCATAGGAGCAGAAAGGCTGACGTTTCAGGCCTAGACCCTTCATCAGAAAAGGGAAGGGCAAAGCTGGTGTTAAATATTCCTTGGTATAAGCTAAGAATCCATTCTGCGGAGCAAGCCATCCATCTTCCCCACAGTTAACACAGCAAGTAAGAAAAGAAGGCTGAGGCCTGACCTTATAGAAGTTTATAAAATCTTGAGGGGTATCGGTAGGGTGAATAACCAAGGTATTTTTCCCCAGGGTAGGGGAGTCCAAACTAAAGGGTATAGTGTAAGGTGAGAGGTGAAAGATGTAAAAAGGACCTGAGGGGTGAATTTTTAACACAGAGGCTGGTGCATGTACAGAACGAGCTGCCAGAGGAAGTGGTGGAGGCAGCTACAACTATAACATTTAAAAGTCATCTGGATGGGTACATGTATCGGAAGGGTTTACAGTGACATTGGCCAAATGCTGGCAAATGGGAATAGATCAGTTTAGGAGATCTGTTCATCCCAGACAAGATGGACCAAAGGGTCTGTTTCTGTGCTGTACATCTCTGTGACTCGATAAAAGACAGGGAAGGAGGAGGGTGGCAGTATTGGTTGAGAAGCGTGCTAGAGAGAAAGGACTTTCCATTGGGTCCAAGGATAGAAAAAAATATGGCTGGAGCCAACGGACAAAAAAAGTGCAATTATATTCCTCGGTGTAGGATTTCTTTTTCTCACATTCATGGGATGTACATCGGGCGGCATGGTGGTTCAGTGGTTAACAAGGCTGCCTTACAATGTCAGGGACCCGAGTTTGATTCCACCCTTGAGTGACCATCTATGTGGAGTCTGCACTTCCTCCCTGTGTCCATGTGGGTTTCTGCCAGGTATTCCAGTTTCATCCCACAATCCAAAGATGTGCAGGTTAGGTGGACTGGCTATGCAAAATTACCTATAGTGTCCAGGGATGTGCAGGCTAGGTAGATTAGCCAAGGTAAATATGGTGATAGGCTGGGAAGGTCTTCAGAGGGTCAGTGTAGACCTGACGGACCAAATAGCCTCTTTCTTCACTGTAGGGATTCTATGTTTTGTGTGGTCATTGCTGGCTTGCTAGAGCCATTTCAGAGGGCATTGAAGAGTCAATTTCTGTCAGTGTGTTCTCACATATATGCCAGACCAGGTAAGGATGGCAGAATTCCTTCCTGAAAAGGATACTGGTGAATCAGATTGGTATTTATGACAATCAGCAGTGGTCACACGGTTGCTATTAGTCTCGCATTTCATTCTAGATTTTTTTATTGTATTCAAATGTCACCATCTACCAAAGTGGATTTGAACCAAGACCTCAGAACATTAGCCTGGGTTTCTGGATTACTATTACTATTACCACTAGGCCACCATCTCCCCATTCCTCAGGGATGAAGTGGGCCAACTGGATCAAGTGTCAGTGAGGGAATATTTCGGAGACAGTGTTCATTGTATCATTATATTAGGACGAGAATAGAAAAGAACAACAATCCAGAGTAAGAATAAATAACTGTGCGACAACTGACACTACTGGGGTCAGAAAGGAGTTGGGCCAAATAGACTGGAACCAAAGGAACAACAATAGCTGAACAATGGACTATCTTTTTAACATCGTTTGAGTACAGTCAAGAAATATTCCCTAAAAGGGAAAGGAAGGGCAAACCAATCCAGAGCTCCCTGGATGAAAAAGAAGATAGAAATGATAATAAAGAAGTAAAAGTGTACTTATGGCAGGCATTTTCAGGTAGAAAATACAATTAGAAACAATACCAAAGGTTCAGAGAGGAAGTGAAAAAACATATTCGAGCAGCAAAGTAATCCCAAAGTCTTCTTTAGGCACATCAACAGTGAAAGGAGGGTAAGAAGAGGATGAGGAAGATGTAGATCCTACTCAGGCCACAATGATAGAAGAGGAAATTCTATACTTGGAAGGGTTCAAAATTGATAAGGAGGAATTACTGGATAGCCTGACAGTATTTCAAATTGACAAAAAAACTGAATGAATACACCAAGGATATTGAAGGAAGTGAAAGTTGAAATTGGAGGGGTACTGGCCATAAACTTTCACTCAAGAGAGGTGCCAGAGGGCTGGATAATTATAATTTACATCCTTATTCAAAAAGATTGTGAGCGTAAGTCCAGCAATTACAGGCCAGCCAGTTTAACTTCAGAGAAAGGGAGGCTTCTGGAATTCAGAAGAATGAGAAGTGACATTATTGAAACATATAAGTTTCGGAGCAGAGTTGATAGGATGGATGTTGAAAGGATGTTTCCCTTTAAGGGAGAGACTAAGGCATACAGTTAAAAATATGGCGATGAGGAGAATTTTCTTTCC
Source organism: Rhincodon typus (assembly GCF_021869965.1). Taxonomy (NCBI): domain Eukaryota; kingdom Metazoa; phylum Chordata; class Chondrichthyes; order Orectolobiformes; family Rhincodontidae; genus Rhincodon; species Rhincodon typus. The sequence goes on along the minus strand of NC_063367.1, from coordinate 23,134,156 downwards.
CTCAGAGGATTTGTGTCTGCAGAATTCTCTTCCCCAGATAGCTGGGAAGGCAGGGTAATTTAATATTTTAAAAGCATAGTTAGATAATTTCTTGAACTAACAAGAGTGTCAAAAGGTGTAGAAAATAGGTGGGAAAGGGGAGTTGAAGCCATAGTCAGATCAACCATCATCATATTGAATGGCACAGCAGGCTCAAGGGACTGAATGACCCACTCCTGCTCCTTTCTCAATGTTTTTTATTCATTCATGAGATGTGGGCATTGCTGGCAATTCCCCTGATGGCAGTTGACTCTAAACATTGCTGTGGATCTGGAGTCACATGTGGACCACGGTGTATTAATGGGAGACACAGGGTAGCGGTGGAAGGATGCTTTTTGGAATGGAGGGTTGTGACAAGTGATGTTCCACAGGGATCAGTGCTGGGACCTCTGCTGTTTGAGGTCTACAGAAATGATTTGGAGGAAAATGTAGCTGGTCTAATTAGTAAGTTTGTGGATGATACAAAGATTGGTGGAGTTGTGGATAGTGAGGAGGATTGTCAGAGGATATAGCAGGATATATATCAGTTGGAGACATGGGCAGAGTATTGGCAGATGGAGTTTAATCCAGACAAATGTGAGGTGATGCACTTTGGAAGGTCAGGTACAGGTGGAAATTATACAGTGAATGGCACAACCTGTAGGAGTATTGATATGCAGAGGGATCTGGGTGTGCAGACCCACAAATCATTGAAGGTGGCAGTGCAGGTAGATAAGGTAATAAAAAAGGCCTATGGCATGCTTGCCTTCATTGGAAGGGGCATTGGGTAGAAGGATAGACTAATTATGCTGCGGCTAGAACTTAAGTTAGGCTACACATGGAATATTGTAGATAGTCTAGTCACCACACTACCAGAAGGATGTGGATGCTTTGGAGAGGGTGCAGAAAAGGTTTACCAAGACATTGCCTGGTATGGGGCATTTTAGCTATGAAGAAATGTTGGCTAGACTGGGTTTGTTTTCACTGGAATGCAGGAGGTTGAGGGCCGACCCAATAGAAGTTTATAAGATTGTGAATGGCATGGATAGAGTGAAAAGTATGAGGCTTTTTTTCCAGGGTAGAGGGATCAATTACTAGGGGAACACAGGTTCAAGGTGCGAGGGGGGAATGTTTAAAAGAGATATGTGAGGCATGTTTTTCACACAAAGGATGGTGAACACCTGAAACACGTTACCAGAGGAGGTGGTGGAAGCAGACACAATAGCAGTATTCAGGAAGCACCTGGATGAATACATGAATAGGAAGGGAATAGAGGGATACGGATCCTGTAAGTGAAGACAGTTTTAGTATGGAAGGGCAAAATGTGCCGGTGCAGGCTTGGAGGGCTGAATGGCCTGTTCCTGTGCTGTATTGTTCTTTGTAGAATAAGTAAGGATGGCAGATTTCCTTCCCTAAAAGGACATTACCGAACCACATGGGTTTTTACAATAGTGGTCACCATTAGATGAGTCTTTTTAAGATCAGATTTTTTATTGAATTCAAATTTTACTATTTGCCATGGTGGGATTCAAACCCATCTACTGAGAACAGTGGCTTCAGGTTTGCGATTATTTAGTCCAGTGACATTACCACTACCTAGTGGCTAATAGATTTAGAGAAATGATTACACAGCAGGATCAGTCAGATAGATAGATGACTGTCAGAAAAAGTAAGAAGGTAGTTCAGAAGTGTCCTCCCTCAAACAGATACTCAGTTTTGGGTACTGTTGAATAGGATAGTCTCTTAGAGGAAAATAGAAGAGACAGTCAGATCTTGGGCACTAAGGATGTATCTTATGTTAAGTGGAGTTGGTCAAAATTTAAAAGAATAATTGTTTCAGGGGACTCTCCTGTCGAGGGTACAGACAGAAGATTCTGTGGCAGTGAATGTGAACCTAGGATGATATGTTGCTTTCCTGGTGCCAGGATTAAAGGGATCTCAAAATGTCTGAAGCAAATTGTTAAAGGAGGGGAGTGAAAAACCAGAAGTTATTGTATGTGTTGGTAGGAAGTGACAGTCATGGAAAAGATTAAGGCTTTACAGAGTGAATAGAAGACATTAGGTGGAAGATTAAAAATCAGACCCTCAGAAGTAGTAATCTCTGGTTTACACCTGGTGCCAAGCTCAAATGAGGGAAAGAATAAAAGGGTAAAAGAGATAAATCAATGGCTGAAGAGGTGGTGTAATGTTCAAGGATTTGCGTTTTTGGATCACTGTGATCTCTTCTGGGGCAGATGAGACCTGATCAAAAAGGATAGGTCTCACCTGCACTGGAAAGGGACCAATATCCTAGCAGGAATATTAAGGGAGACTGTAAACTATGAGAGGGGGTGGAGGGATCCTAAGTAGCAGAGTAAATAGATAGATGAGGATGGTTTTAAATCTGAAAAGATCAAGTTAATTAGAAAAGACAGACAAGAGCAAGTCAGAGAACAAAGTAATTCTATAGAATTAAACTGCATTTATTTCAATGCAGGGGATCTCACAGGTAAGGCTGATGAAGCATGTTTGAGAACATGGATTGGGACATCATAGCTATTACAGAAGCTGGGCTGAGGGATGGACAGGACTATCAGCTCAATGCTCTGGGTTTCAGATGCAATAGGAAGGATAGAAAGGGAGGGAAAAGAGGAGGGTGAGTGGTGTTTTTGATTAAGGAAAACATTCCTGCTGTAACTAGAAAAGATATTTCTGAAAAATTCTCCTGTGAAAATATATGGTTGAAATTAGAAATGAAAAAGGAATGATCCTTTTGATGGGCTTGTACTATAGACCTCCCAATAATCACAGGGAAATTGAGGAACACATATATAGACAGATCTCAGATATATATATATGAATAATAAGGTTGTAATATAGGTGATTTTAATTTTCTAAACATTGACTGGGACTACCATAGTGTTAAAGGTTTGGATGGTGAATAATTCAAGAAAATTTTCTTTATCAATAGGTAAATATTCCTACGAGAAAAGGAGCAAACCTTGATCTTCTCTTGGGTTATAAGACAGGGCAAGTGACAAATGATAGTAGGGGAACACTGGGTCTAGTGATCATAATTCTAGTTGTTTTAAAGTGGTTATGGAAAAGGATAAGCCTTACATGAAAATTAAAGTCTTTAATTGGAGTAAGGCAATATTTAATGGTATGAGACAAGAACTTCTAAAAATTGATCGGAGTAGAGTATTCACAGATCAAAAGGACATCTGATAATTGGGAGGCTTTCAAAAGTGTGATTACAAGAGCTCAGAATCATTATGCTCCTGTTAGAGTGAAAGGTAAGGCTGGTAGGATTAGAGAACAATGTATGAATAAAGATATTGAGGTTCTAGTCAAGAATAAAAAGGAATCATATATTAGATATAAACAATTGAGTTCAAATGAATCGCTTGAACAGTTTAAGGGTGTAAGAGCATTTTTAAAGGAGAGATCAGGAAGACAAAGAGGGGATATCAGAAAGCCTTGGCAAATAAGGTTAAGGATAATCCAAAGAGATTCCATAAGTACATTAAGAGCAAGACAGCAATTAGAGAGAGAGTAGGGCTCCTTAAAGATCAAAGAGGTTGTCTTCGCACTGAACATCAGGTGATAGGAGAGATGTTAAATGATTATGTTGCATCAGTTTTTACTGTGGAGAAAGAAATGGAAGCTAGAGAACTCAGGGAAATAAATATTGATGTTTTGAAAACAGTTCACATTACAGAGTAAGAGGTGCTAGAGGTCTTAGAAAATATAAAGGTGGATAAATCTCTGGGACTTGATCGAGTGTATCCTAGGACATTGTTGGATGTACGGGAGGAAATGGCAGGGTCCCTTGCAGAAGTATTTGTATCATCTATAAATACGGGTGAGGTGCCGAATGCCTGGAGAGTGGCTGATGTGCTTTTGTTTAAGAAGGGGTGTATGGAGAAGACTGGGAACTATAGGCCTCAGAGTCAGACTTCAGTGGTGGGTAAGTTGTTGGAAGTGATTCTGAAAGATAGAATTTATATGCATTTGGAGAGGCAAGGAATGATTAGGGATAGTCAGCATGGTTTTGTGTGAGGGAAATCACGTCTCACAAACTTGGTTGAGTTTTTTGAGGAAGTAACCAAGAAGATTGATGAGGTCAGAGCAGTAGGCGTTGTTTACATGGACTTTAATAAAGCCTTTGACAAGGTTCCGCATAGTCTACTAAAGTTAGTAAAATTAGATCACATGGGATTTGGGGTGAGCTTGCCAATTGGATACAACATTAGCTTAATGGCAGGAGACAGAGAGTGATGGTGGACAGTTGTTTTTCGAACTGGAGGCCTATGACCAGCAATGTGCTTGGGGGATCGGTGCTGGGTCCACTTTTGTTTGTCATTTATATAAATGATTTAGATGAGAATATAGAAGGCATGGATATTAAGTTTGCGGATGACACCAAGATTAGTGGTATAGTGGATAGTGAAGGAGATTATCCAAGATTACAAAGAGATCTTGATCAATTGGGTCAATGAGCTGAAGAGTGGCAGATGGAGTTTAATTTGGATAAGTGCAAGATATTGCACTTTGGTAAACAAACTAAGGCAAGACTTATACATTTATAGGGGAGGCAACGGCCTAGTGGTATTCTCACAGGACTGTTAATCCAGAGACCTGGATAACATTCTGTGGACCCAAGTTCAAATCCTGCCACGGCAGATGGTGGAATTTGAATTCAATAAAATGTCTGGAATTAAGAATCTAATGATGACCATGAATCCATTGTCGATTGTTGGGAAAAACCCATCTAGTTCACTAATGTCCTTTAGGGAAGGAAACTGTCATCCTTACCTGGTCTGGCCTACATGTGATTCCTGACCCACAGCGATGTGGTTGACTCTCAACTGCCCTCTGGGCAATTAGGGATGGGCAATAAATGCTGGCCCAGCCAGCAACGCCCTCATCTGTTAATGAATAAAATAATTAAAAGTAGGGCCATGGGTAGTTTTGTAGAACAGAGACACCAAGGTACATAATTCTTTAAAGTTTGCATCACATGTAGACAGGGTGGTTAAGAAGGTGTTTAGCATGCTTGTCTTCATTGCACAGACTTTTGAGTATAGGAGTTGGGACATTATGTCGTGGTTGTACAGGATGTTGGTGAGGCCTCTTCTGGAGTAGTGTGTCCAGTTTAAGTCACCCTGTTATAGAAAGGATATTATTAAGCTGGAGAGGGTTCAGAAGAGATTTACCAGGATGCTGCTGGGAATGGAGGGCTGGAGTTGTAAAAATAGACTGGATAGCCTGCGACTTTTTTCACTGGAACTTAGGAGTTTGAGGGGTAACCTTATAGAGGTTTATAAAATCATGAGGAGTATAGATAAGGTGAATGGGAGGTGTCTTTTCCTTAGGGTGGGGGATTTCAAGACTAGGGGGTGTATTTTTAAGGTGAGAGGAGAGAGATTTAAAAAAGTCATGAGGGGCAATTTTCTTCACACAAGAGTGGTTCGTGTGGGAAGTGGTGAATGTGGGTCAGTTACAATTTTTAAAAGACATTTAGATAAGTACTTGAATAAGAAATGTTTGGTGGGATATGGGCCAAGCGCAGGTAGGTGGGACTAGTTTACTTTGTGATTATGGTCGGAATGGACCAGTTGGATCAAGGGGTCTGTTTTCGTTCTGTATGACTCTATAGCTCTACATTTAAAGCTGGAATTTACTGTATGGAACCAGAATTTAACAATTGGTGCATTGTAGAACTCATAAATCTTTCTTCCAATTGGGATACTTCTGTGATTTTCCATCCCATCTTCTTCATCTCCTTTTCTTGAAACAGCCTCAGTGTTTGCATCCTGAAATAACAAGAATAGAATTTCATACTGGACAATGTATATACCTGGTCTGGACAACGTACACGGTCAGTACTCCACACTGGACAACGTACTGCTGGTCAACATAGTTCAGTCCCACACTGAGCATATTATTCACTTGCTCAGAGTCTGATGTTTCCTGTTTTAGTTTTTTAAGGTTAAACTTCATGGATTATGCCCTCATCCCAACTGTCCTCCCACGCTCCCCCACCCCCCAACTAGTGTCATCCTCTGTCCCATCCCACACACTTCTGACCCACTTACATTGTCTTCCTCCTTCTCTTTCCCCTGTTCGTTGTCCCCAGTTGCTTCATACGATAAATCATCACTACTTTTAAACTCCATGAAGAGAATGGCTGGTGGGAATATGATTCCCAACATAATCTGACAGGAGATCAAAATCATGTGTTAGTAAAGTAGATTCAGGATGAAAAGTGACCACAGGACTGATTTGTTGTATTTTATAAACACTTATGATTATAATGTAGGCAGTTAGATCAAAATTAAAATACCACATGGAACATGGAAACATTTGAACAATGCATAACTCATCACATTGCAGTTTAATTGCACTTGCCACATTAACAATCCCTTGACAAATGTCTTCATGTGGATAATGTGCTGGAAAAATAGAAACTCTTTTTTTTCTATATCACACTTGCCATTTCTCCAGGATGTCATGAAGCACTTTACAGACAAGTATGTCACGTTGAAGAGGAGTCACTGATTGTAATCGAAGAAACACCAGAGCCAAATCATGCACAACGAAATACAATGACAGCAATAATTTGGGGAAATGGTGGTGTAGTGGCAATGTCACTGGACAATAATTCAAAACCTCAATGTTCTGAGGATTGGGTTCAAATGCCAGAATGGCAGATGGTCAAATTTGAATTTTAAAAAATCAGGAACAAACAGCTAAGATATAACAACCATATAATCATTGTTGATTGTTGTAAAAACCCGTTGTCTTCAGTAACAACACAGTGTGGAGCTAGAGGAACACAGCAGGCCAGGCAGCATCAGGGGAGCAGGAAAGTTGATGTTTTGGGTCGGGACCCTTCTTCAGAAATGGGGAGGGGGAAGGGAGCTCTGAAATAAATAGAGAGGACGGGTGGGACTGAGGAAGGTTGTTGGGATAATGATAGGTGAGTGCAGGTAGGGAGTGGTGGGGATTGGTCAGTGAGATGGATGGAGCAGATAGGTGGGAGAGAAGATGGACAGGCTGTTTCAAGTCAAGGAGGCGGGAACGAGAGGGAGGGTTGGACATGGGAATGAGGCCGGGCAGTGGAGAGATTTTAAAACTGGTGATTTCCATGTTTAGGCCATTGGGCTGTAGGCTCCTAAGGCGGAATATGAGGTGCTGCTCCTCTAGTTTTCAGGTGGTGTCATTGTGACACTGGAGGAGGCCCAGGATGGACGGGTCACCCAGGGAGTGGCAGGGAGAGTTAAAATGGTTGGTGACTGGAAGGTGTTGTCATTTGTCGTGCACAAGAGCGCGGATGCTCTACAAAATGGTCTCCGAGTCTCTGCTTGGTCTTCAGTAATGTGCTTTGGAGAAGAAAAGATGCTTTCTTTAACTGGTCGGGTGCACGTGATACTCCAGAGCCACAGCAATGTGTTAGCATCTGTTATTAGGGATCGGCAATAAATACTGGGCTAAACAGTCACACTCACATGCAGGGGGAATGGAAGAGAATTGCATTCATTGAGCAATAGAAGATTTTTAAAGATGCATCATGGTAGCAGAATCATAAGGATAAATGAGAAGATATTATGATTATAATTATAAAAAGATGAATGGGTTTGCATTTATATTTTGTGATTGAAGCAGTAATCTGAGAATTGCACCTTAAGGCCAGGATTTTTCCGCATATGAAGCCGTCCCATCCACATGTCAGTCAGTAGCATCTGGCTGCAAGTGTGTGCGATGAAGTCGCGGTGTTTTGCAGTCACTGCCAGTTTCAGGCAGGTTGAATCACTCCAGTTTTTCAGTTCATACGTCAGCAGTTTCATGGCCACCTGCTCATCGTGTTTGTATGATTGGTCTAACAAGTCGACAGCAAGCTGCCCAAAATCCCTTCAAAAAAAGAGAGAGAAACAGTGAGACAGGACAAAGGAAGAGAAGCTGTCACAGATATGTAACTGAACAGCTCACAGGTCCTTGATCAATTTTAGTTTTAATTCTGCTGTTGATTATATTTTAATAGGCTGCAAAGAAGTAACTGCATTTTAGAGAAGAACAGGAGAGTGCATTTGAAAAAAAGCAAAGAGAATTGAGTGTGGGGTCAAAAGGAAGGGGGACTGACTTTGAGTTGTTGTCCAGGTCCTGCGAGATGTCATCCACGAGCTCACTGCCAGAACACTCGTTTGACATGGCTTTGTAAAGCTTGCAAGCGACAAGGGCCTTGGCCAGAGCTTCTTCACCATGCTGCCAAAAAAACAACGCCATTCTCTGCCGTTTCATCAACACAGCCCACACCAGCAGCTCATGGAACGGATGGGTGAATCGGCCAATGGCTGGGTCATCCTCATCAATGTCAATCTCTTCTTCCTTCTTCTTCTTTTTCTTCTTCCTCTTGGATTTTGAGGGTGGTTCATCATCCTGGGACAGGCCACAAGCAGGGTTAAAAGCACGTAGCAAATATCCTTTCACACCAACAAATCTCTCATTCACCAGCACTTCCCATGATGCCAGATCACATGAAGGAGAGAAACCAAGGGCTTGCGACCAGGCTCATCTCAAAAGTGCAAACATCTGTTTCATTCAAAAATTAATTCTCGCATCAAGTTACTTTCATCTTCTCCTTGGAAAATAAAAATGATAAAGAAAATAAAAGTGATATTGGGGAAAAGTGCAGATTTGGGAGAAATCAAGGGGGTGTGTACAAAATGCCAGCATTGGATTTAATTCCACTAACATGATGAGTAAAGTAAAATAAAACAAAGAGCTGTTAATGCTGGAAATCTAAAAGAAACAAAACAGAAATAGCTGGAGAAACTCAGCAGGTCTGGCAGCATCTGTGGAGGGAAACAGAGCTAAGGTTTTGAGTCCGGTTAACTGTTCTTCAGAACTGTTTAGAAGAAGGGTCACTGGACTCGAAACATTAACCCTGTTTCTGTGTACTGTGTAACACACACTGACAATCACAGGATGGAGAACCAGGGCAGGGTGCTGCTGCTGTTTTATTAAAGATCAGATTCCATGTGGTGCAATCAGAATACCCTGGACACCTGTTCACAGGAAGGAGATTCTTGTATCTGGGAGTGGACTGTGCAATACCTGCTGGGGAGGGGGTCAAGCAATTGGGACCAATATTGATTGTTGCAAGTCACGTGGACAAGTGGCATTGGGAATAAGCAAGCATTAATTTCATGAGATTTTCTTCTGAATGTTGTTCCTCCATCTATCTTATTGGGGGTGCAGTGTCAACACAAAGTCATTGGAGCACAGCACTGAAGCTATAACTTTAACCTTACTATCATGTGTATCCTCCCTATCATGTGTGTCTGCCTGTACACATCATTACAGTCCTATTAGTGACACAGTTACCACGTTACATGGACATTGTTACATAGCATTACCATGTCACACCCATCAATTCCCTGTAACCAAATGGAATTACCTGATTATACAGGCAGTTACTGTATTACCTGTGTAATTGCCCCAGTATACAAAGAGTTACTCTCAATACCCATGTTGTTATAGTCTTTACTCTGTTTAAAAGAATACGTGGAGGTGCCAGTGTTGGACTGGGGTAGATAAGGTGAAAAATCACATGACACCAGCTTATAGTCCAACAGGTTTATTTGAAAACACAAGCTTTGGAGTCTTGCTCCTTCTTCAGGTGTTAGCGAGAGATCAGAGGATTCCATTCAGTCACAGGAAACTGTGAAATGATCACCTTTGATTAAGGGTCAGTCTTGTTGGATAAAGCAAATGATGCAAAGACTCACTCTCAATGTGAAGGGTTAGAAAGGGCAAACACTGAAGACATCTGCAGGGCATGGAGTAAGAATGACTCCTTGGGGGAAGACAAGGTTTGGCAGGGAGAAACAGAACATACCAAGGATCAAAAGGAATCAAAAACCAAATGTACATCAAAAATACAGCATCAAGAGTTCTTCAAACATCACTCACCTCCATTCCCAGAAGTTTCAGAGCTTTTGGCTGCAGGAAGACAGAGTGAAATAAATTAACAAACAGAGAGTAAGAGCTAGTCACCTCACAGAGCACGAGACAACAA
>NC_063367.1:23123123-23123675 GCF_021869965.1 Rhincodon typus | reverse complement strand
TTCTGCTCCTATGATGCTGCTTGGCCTGCTGTGTTCATCCAGCCCTGCACCTTGTTGTCTCGGATTCTCCAGCATCTGCAGTTCCTACTATCTCACCTCACAGAGCAGTTTCTTTTCATTGTCATCAGGAAAAGCCAATGTTATCAGGAATAGACAATGTTAATCTGTCACTGCGGGTAAAGGTCAGCAACTATTCCTCAGTGAGATCACCAATAATTAAGGAGGGAGTGAGGAGTCACTGAACAGTGATCAGAGAACAGTGTGGCTTGTAGAGACATTGGAGACATTGGAGATTATTACTGAATTAATAAGAGAGGGAGGTTGAAGGACATTTAATGGGTGGGAGGGTGTTAGTATACGGAATCACAGCACCTTCCCACCTCTTCCCCAATGATAGGAGGACAGGGAGGCTGACCCTAATTGAGGTCTTTGCACATGCAATTAATGCCCATTTAAAGGCCAAATCCCACAACAATCGGTATTCAATCAGCAGCAGGGAGGGTATTTAGCAGCAGGGAGGGCAATTAGCAGGAGTGTGATAATTAGCAGCAG
>NC_063367.1:23082607-23123113 GCF_021869965.1 Rhincodon typus | reverse complement strand
TTAGCAGCAGGGAGGGCAATTAGCAGGAGTGTGATAATTAGCAGCAGGGAGGGCAATTAGCAGTAGGGAGGGTAATCAGGAGGGTAATCAGCAGCAGGGAGGGGTAGAAGTCCCTAATTACTGAAGTCTGCAAGATTGGGAAGGGGGAACCATTGAGAGTTGCCTCCAGTCTCTGTACTTTCCCACAGCCAGCGAGTGCCTTCCTAAATGCTCCCAGTCTGTGGGGCCTGGGTTCCTGAATGATCCTGAGCTTCTGATGAGATTATTATCAACACAACAACCACTCCCACTGCTTGTAACAAGCAATGCTGTCCTCTGGCTGGCAGCTAATGGGGTTGGGATTTCTGCCCCGGGGTTCCTTAATCCCAAGGAAAGCCAGCAACTGCCCCGAAAGGTGCTTGAATGTGGTAGGTGTTACTGAAAGAAGGTGACAAGGGTCTCTTGCCTGCTTTCCTGCCAAAGGCCAAGACCCCTGTCACCTGGGAATAAAATTCTCCCATTGTGTTGGTTTACAGTTTGAATTGCATTTGGAAAATCTGTAAAAGGCTGCTCTCAGAAAGTGACAGTAAAACTGTGGATTGTCATAAAACCCACCTTACTCACCAGGGCTCCTCAGGGAAGGAAGGCTGCTGTCCTTACCACTCTTGGTCAATCTGTAATACAGGCCCATACCTGAAAGGCTGACTCCTGAAAACTCTCTCAACCTCCAATGAGATCGGCTAAGTGAACCCTGCAGCCCAAGAATGGGTAGTAATTATCATCTGGAACAGTCAGAGTCTCTCTCTCTCTCTCTGTGTGTGTGTTTCTGTCTGTGCGCGCGTGTGTACATGTCTGTATGTGTATGGGTGCATGTATATTCTTGTCCTGGTCACAGGGTGACTGCTGTCCTAATGGGGAGTCCTGGAGGTTACAATGTGAGCTTTAAATACCTTTCCTTTTCCTTTATTCATTAACAGGATGAGGGCATCGCTGGCTAGGCAGCATTTATTGCCCATCCTTAATTGCCCAGAAGGCAGTTAAGAGTCAACCACATTGCTGTGGGTCTGGAGTAACATGTAGGCCAGACCAGGTGAGGATGGCAGTTTCCGTCCCTAAAGGACATTAGTGAACCAGATGGTTTTTCCGACAATCAACAATGGATTTGTGGTCATCGTTAGATTCTTAATTCCAGATATTTATTGAATTCAAATTCCACCATGTGCTGTAACAGGATTCGAACCCAGATCCCCTGACCATTATCTGGGTCTCTGGATTAACAGTCCAATGATAATACCACTAGGCCATCGCCTCCCCCTATTTCATTCCAATTGTATCAGAAATGATTGATTTTACATAAAGATCAGGATTATATTTACCCGTTTTGGCCCAAATAAATTATTGTAGAGTGTGCGGAATGTTTTCCTTGTGTAAGTGCAGCGATAGGCTCCTCCCATCAGGTACTCTATGACTAGCCCAATGTCGATCAAACTGATGTGGTAATCAGGGGGCAGGTTCCCCTATAACAGAGAATCGAAATACATCAGCATGTGTTACACCCAAATTCACAACCTCAAGCTACAGGGCAGCTTCCTGTTATACAGAGAGAGGAGCCAAGAGCATTGAGGGTCTTGGTTCATTACTCACTCCCTACACAGGGGCTGAGAATAAACCTCCTGCTCTGATGCCTCAGATGTAATCCAGGCAGAGTCCATTTCTCCTCCTACTGAAAATTGAATAGATATCAAATCATTAACCATATGTAAGCAAACATGTCTTTTCCATTTCTATCTTGACAATTTTAATGTTCTATTCTCCTCACTGTTATTAGCTGACTGTTAGCAGTTGTTTAGAATGTATATTTGAGTTTCAAGCACAGATTTAATTAGGATTTGAAAAGTATCCTGCCCATAAAGAAATGTTTAAAGTTGGCAACTGAATCTAAATTCAGCAGAAGGATGGGACTGGCCTCGACGCTGCAGAACACTCTAAATATTTGGACTGTTCTGTATCACCTGTCCTTTGTGGATAAATTTGCAAAGAAAAACACTTTTGGCAACAAGTCCATCGGGAAGTGGTCAGCACATAACATCCTCAAGGTCCTGTGGGATAAAGAAAGGGTGGATCCTGTTGGGTTGTTCCCTGAGCAGACTGTCAAAGTCATTTGGCAGAATGGCTCATCACCAGAACTGTGCAACAAGCATGAAGACATCACTTCGCTGGTGGTGAGAGGGCACAGCCCGTCAGATCCTTCGTGTATGCCCAGTCTCGTTGCACTACCACATCCTGGTGCAGGGTGGTGGGGGGAGCGTACAGACTGTCACACATCTCCTTCTGGAATGTGCCTTTGCAAAGTCGAGAGATACAGACTTTTACTGAGGTTCATCCCAAGCAGACCCGTGACGCGGGACTCTTGTGCTCTACAGTCTGTTCCTTAGGACGCACATTGAGACAAACATTCACAGCACCTGGAGGACCATCAATTCAGTGAAAGATTTCGTCTGCCCAAAATCTGTTGGTCTCCCAAGACCAAGGAGCTGACCTTGACCGAGTGTTGCAGATTGGCACGTGCCAAGGTCCAGGATTACATGCTGAGGGACGCACTAAAGCTTGCAGCAGCTGCTGCCAAGGTGCAGTGGGGAAAGACCACTGTCTGATGTCTTCCTGCCAAAGTAGAACAGGGGTCTGTTCAGTTATTGGACTCTCCCAGTGCCTCCAATATATGTAAATAGTTTCTTGTATAATTAAGAAATGCCTTTGGGTTTGTTGGAGCTGTCGGGAAAGTCAAACCTCAATGTTTGTTTGTTTCTCCATATGCAAAAACTGTACAGAACTGAACTGCTCTAGTGACTATGTTTGTATAGAAAGATTTTTTTTATGAATAAAGTATATTTTTGAAATTAAAAAAACTAATTTTCAAGACAAGCAACAGTAATCCCCAGTCAAGGTTCTTAAAGAAGTCACCAGTAAGCACGAGGTCAAATCCAGACACTTCACCTTTGCCCTAACTCTCCACCAATTACAAGACAGAGTTCTGTGCAATGTCTGCTGGGAACTGACCAATAAAATAAATTGCTCCATTTCTTCTCCTGAATGTAACAGCTGAGCTGACCATTTGCAATGTGATCTTTACCCAAACCCCTACCTGCAGTTGCACTGACCTCTCTTGCACTATCCTCTGCCCTGTGAATAAACTGAAGAGCAGCTCCCTCACTCATCAACACCCCCTCACCCACACACACCTTGATTCCCCATTCTTGTCTACCCCATGGAACTGTTCCTTGCCAACTGCACTGCCCTGTCCACACGTTACAACATCCATTTCCCCAATCTCACCCAGTGACTCCTCTGAAAGCTTCTCCATCAATTAATTCTCTCTCCAGATATGCATCTGATCTTCTCAATACCTCATTGTTTAAATGTCTGTTGTTTTTTTATTTCAAAACTATACTCTATTCATAAAAAATCTTTCTATACAAACATAGTCATTACAGCAGTTCAGTTCTGTACAGTCTTTGCCTATGGAGAAACAAACATTGGGTTTGACCTTTCTGACAGTTCCAACAAACCCAAAGGCATTTCTTAGTTATGCAAGAAACTATTTACATATATTGGAGGCACTGGGAGAGTCCGATAACTGAACAGACCCCCGTTGTACTTTGGCAGAAATACCTCAGACAGTGGGTCTTTCCCCACTGCACCTTGGCAGCAGGTGCCCCAAGCTTTAGTGTGTCGGAGAGTCATAGAGCTGTACAGCACGGAAACAGACCTTTCCACTCGTCCATGCCGACCAGATGTCCTAGATAAATCCAGTCCCATTTGCCAACATTTGGCTGAGATCCCTCTAAACCCTTCCTATTCATATACCCATCCAGATGCCTTTTAAATGTTAGAATTGTACCAGACTCCAACACTTCCTCTGGAAACTCATTCGATACATGCACAACTTTCTGCGTGAAAAAGATGCCCCTTAGGTCACTTTTAAATCTTTCCCCTCTCACCTTAAACCTATGCCCTCTAGTTTTTGACTCCCCCATCCCAGGTAAAACACCTTGGCTATTCACCCTATCCATGCCCCACATGATTTTGAAAACTTCTATAATGTCACCCCTCAGCCTCCAATGTTCCGGGGAAAATAGCCCCAGCCTATTCAGCCTCTCCCTTTAGCTCAAACCCTCCGACTCTGGCAACATCATTGTAAATCTTTTCTGAATCTTTTCAAGTTTCACAATATTTTTCCTATAGCAGGGAGGCCAGAATTGCACACAGTATTCCAAAAGTAGCCTGACCAATGTCCTGTACAGCCGCAACATGACCTCCCAACTCCAATACTTAATGCACTGACCAATAAAGGTAAGCGTACCAAATTCCTTTTACACTATCCTATCTACCTGTAACTCCACTTTCAAGGAACTATGAACCTGCACTTCAAGGTCTCTTTGTTCAGCAACAGTCCCCAGGACCTTACCATTAAGTGTATAGGTCCTGCCCTGATTCACCTTTCCAAAATACAGCACATTATATTTATCTAAATTAAACTCCATCTGCCACTTCTCGGCCCATTGGCCCAACTGATTGAGGTCCCATTGTACTCTGAGGTAACCTTCTTCACTGTCCACTACACCTCCAATTTTAGTGTCATCTGCAACCTTACTAACCATACCTCCAACAGTCACATCCAAATCATTTTATATAAATGACGAAAAACAGTGGACCCAGCACCAATCCTTGTGGCACACCATTGGTCATAGGCCTCCAGTCTGTAAAGCAACTCTCCACTGCCACTCTGTCTCCTACCTTGGAGCCAGTTCTATACTCAAATAGCTAGTTCTCCCTGCGTTCCACGTGATCTAAACTTGCTAACCAGTCTACCATAAGGAATCTTGTCAAACACCTTACTGAAGTCCATACAGATCACATCCACCACTCTGCCCTGATCAATCCTCTTCATTACTTCTTCAAAGAACTCCATCAAGTTAGTGAGACACGATTTCCCACACACAAATCCACGTTGACTATCCCTACAAAATCTTTGCCTTTCCAAATACATGAAAATCCTGTCCCTTAGGATTCCTGAACAACTTGCCCACCACCGATGTCAGGCTCACCGGTCTATAGCTTCCTGGCTTTTCTTTACCACCTTTCTTAAATAGAGGCACCACGTTAGCCAACCTTGAGTCTTCTGGCACCTCACCTGTGGCTGTCGATGATATCTCAGCCAGGAGCCCAGCAATCACTTCCCTTTCTTCCCAGAGTTCTTGGGTACTTGATCAGGCCCCAGGGATTTATCTACCTTTATGTGTTTTAAGACATCCAGCACCTCCTCCTCTGTAATATGGACATCTTTCAAGCTGTCACTATTTATTTCCCCACATTCTATATCTTCCATATCCTTCTCCACAATAAACACTGATGCAAAATAGTCGTTTGGTATCTCTCCCGTCTCCTGCGGTTCAACACATAGGCGGCCTTGCTGATCTTTAAGGGGCCCTATTTTGTCCCTAGTTACCCTTTTCTCCTTAATGTATTTACAAAATCCATTTGGATTCTCCTTAACCCTATTGCCTAGGCTATCTCATGTCCCCTTTTTGCCCTTCTGATTTCCCTCTTAAGTATACTCCTCCCTCAGCAAATAGTCCTGTACCTTGGAATGTGCCAGTCTACAACACTCGGTCAAGGTCAACTACTTGCACTGGAAGACCAACAGGTTTTGGGCAGACCAAAGAGCGTCTTTCACTGAGTTGATGGTCTCCAGGCGCAGTCGATGTTTGTCTCGATGTATTGATAATAGATCTTGAAACCTAATTCCCCAAGTTCTCCTTAGTTTGACTCCTGACCTTGTTCTACTCTGGCCCTCTGACCCCTCTCCTGGTCACTGACATTTAATTCATGGTGTCTATTAAGGTCGAGAGAAATCTGTCACATAATTAGAGCAGTCCAGTGTGAATGAGAGCTGTTCTTACCTTTTTGACATCTCTGACTAGGTAGTGCAATGTGTTGGGAGGGCCCAGCCTCTGGAACAAAACGTGAAGTCATTACTTAGTCCTGTTTCAATGCTCCCCCCTATCCCACCCCAGCAACCCCCACCCTCTCCACCTCAGTCCAATCATCTCACTCAAACAGCCAATCTCTGCTGGGAGATGAACTGTCTCACCGTGTTGTAAAGCTCCTCTAATCGAGGGATGGTCAGGAAATTGTAGATATTTACTCCATTTTCAATCAGCAGCTTCACAAAGTCAACACGGTCCAGAACCAGTGCATCAATCATGGCCTGTTCCAGTGAGTTCACCTGCAGTACCAGCACAGAGCAGTCAGTACACAGTCAGACTGACTGCTATCAGGCAGGAATGCTACAAAAGCTGGTTCCTCACCCAGTTCAGCAGCTCCAGCTTCCGTGGGTCACTCTCCTCTTTCACTTCATCCTTCCCTTTCCTCTTCCCTTTTCCCTTTACTTTAGTTGGCCGCTGTTTTAGAGATTTTTTCACTTCCTGAGGGGCAGATTCAGATCTGCTGCCCATTGGCTGAAAACAGAACCAGACAGGGATTTTGGCTGTGAAACAGAGATTTAACCAGCACTTCATGTTAATGCATCAAAACTCATCCAGTTGTTACTATGGAAAGAAGAAAATGTTCAAACACTGGACTCATCCTCAGGCGGAGTTCTTAAAGGAGTCAGTAGTAAGCACAAGGTCAAATCCAGACACCAAGGGGTCACAGGACACTTCACCTTTGCCTTAACTCTCCACTATTTACAAGACAGAGTTCTGTGTAATGTCTGCTAGGGACTGAGCAATAACATGAATCCATTTTCCACCTAATTACCCCTGTTTCCTCTCCTGAAAGTAACAGCTGAGCTGACCACTGGCAATGTCAGCCTTACCCTAGCTCTTCCCTGCAGTTCCACTGAGACCTTTGCACTATCCTTTGCCCCCTCAATACACTGAACAGCATTCTCTTACCATATCTAAGGCAACATTGGAGGCTGTCCAGAGAAGGTTCACTAAGCTGATACCAGTGATGGAGGAACTTTCTTATGGAAAGAGGTTGAGTAAATAGTGCTTGTACTCATTGGAATACAGAAAGAAGAGATGAAACCTTATTGAAACGTAAGAGATTCTTTCAGGACAGATATGGAAGAGTTTAGGACCAAAGGACATCATCTCAGAATAAAAGGTCACTCATTTAAGACAGAGATGAGGAAGAATGTTCTCTCAGAGGGAAGTGAACCTGTGAAACTCTTTACCACAGAGGGCTGTAGAATCTGGATTGCCAAAGTATATTTAAGGCTGAGACAGACGGGTTTTTAATTAGGAAGGGAATCGAAGGTTACAGAGAAAAAGCAGGAAAATGGAGCTGAGGATCATCAGATCAGCCATGATCTCAGCGAACAGCAGAACAGACATGATGGGGTTGAATGGCCTAGTTGCAAAAATGAAATGATAAAGCAGTTATAAGGAGGGACTTTATTTATAGATTTAAATATAGATTGGGATAGTGCTATTGTAAAGAGAAGTGAGTGGCAACAGTTCCTAGAGTGTGTTCAGGAGAATTCTCTACATAGGCAATATGCCGTCCCTATATCTACTGAGAGAGTTCACCTCCGCCACCCTGACAACAGTTCGCATACTAGCCCATGCGGATGTGAAGACTGCCCTAGATGAAATTCACACCACCACAAAAACTCTGGAGACAAAATTCCCCGGAGACCTTATTCATTGTGGCCGGTGACTCTAACCAGGCCAACCTCAAGAGGGCACTGCTAAAGTACCACCAACACATCTCCTGACCCACTGGGGACCAAACATTCTGGACCCACGGCTACACAACCATCAAAGACGCCTACTGCTCCATTCCCCGCGCACACCTCAGAAAATCTGATCACAACACTGTGTTCCTCCTCCCCGTTTACAAGTAGAAACTGAAATGGGATGATCCTTCACAAAAAGAAGTACAATGCTGGTTTGAGGCAGCGGAACAACGTCTCTGAGACTGTTTGGAATCGGTGGACTGGACCATGTTCAAGTGTTCAGTGCAAAACCTAGTTCAGTACGCCATCACCGTCACGGTCATGGACTTCATCAGCAAATGTGTGGAGGACTGCGTACCGAAGAAGTCAATCCGAGTGTTCCCCAACCGTAAACCTTGGATGAACCAGGAAGTCCATTCCCTACTGAAGACTAGACATGCAGCATTCAGGTCAGATGACCCAGACCAATACAAGAAATCCACATCTGATCTCCGCAAAGCCATCAGGATGCCAAGAGGCAGTACCGGACCAAGTTAGAGGCCCAAACCCACCAAACAGACTCCCGCTGCCTATGTCAAGGCCTAAACAACATTACGGGAGCGAGATAGCAGACAAAAACACATCCCTCCCGGACGTGCACAATGCTTTCTATGCTCGGTTTCAGCAGAATGCCAGCGACGCAGTGAGCCCCAGACATACCTGATCCCTTGGTCACCACTGCAGATGTCAGATCGGCCTGCCTGGGAGTCAACCTAAGGAAAGCGATGGACCTGTACGGTGTCCCCAGCCGAGCACTCAGATCCTGTGCAGACCCACTGGCGGAGGTATTCACCGACATCTTGAACCTCTTCCTCCTACAATCTGAAGTCCCCACGTGCTTCAAGAAGACCATCATCCCTGTACCTAAGAAAGCCATGCAACGTGCGGTAATGACTACCGTCCAGTGGCTCTGACCTCCATAATCATGAAGTGCTTTGAGAGGCTGGTCATGGCCCACATCAACCCCAATCTCCCAGCCTGCCTCGATCCCCTACAGTTTGCCTAACGATGTAACAGGTCCACAGAAATGCCATATCCCTGGTCCTGCACTCATCTCTGGAACATCTGGACAATAAGGACACCTAGATCAGGCTCCTGCTCATTGACTACAGCTCTGTCTTCAACACCATTATCCCCTCCAGACTGGTATCAAAACTCCATGACCTTGGTCCTGGCTCCACCCTCTGCAACTGGATCCTCAGCTTTCTGACCCACAGACCGCGATCAGTGAGGATAGGTAACTGCACCTCCTCCACAATAACCCTCAACACTGGAGTCAAACAAGGATGCATCTTCAGCCCCCTACTGTACTCCCTGTACACCCACGACTGTGTTGCCAAATTCCAACTGAACGCCATCTACAAGTTTGCTGATGATGCCACTGTGGTAGAACAGATATCAAACAACGACAAATCAGAGTACAAAAAGGAGATACAGGGCTTGGTGACATGGTACAATGAGAACAACCCCGCTCTCAATGTCAACAAAACTAAAGAATTGATCATTGACTTCAGAAAGGAAGGGGGAGAACATGCCCCCATCTACATCAACAGAGCTGAGGTTGAGAGAGTGAAGAGCATCAAGTTCCTCAGAGTAACGATAACCAACAACCTGTCCTGGACTTCCCATGTAGAATTGATGGTCAAGAAGGCACAACAATGCCTCTTTTTCCTCAGGTGGCTCAGGAAATTTGGCATGTCCATAAGGACCCTCACCAACTTCTACAGATGCACCATTGAAAGCATATTGTCTGGCCTGGTATGGCAACTGCTCTGCCCAGGACTGTAAGAAACTACAGAAGGTGGTGTGCACAGCCCATACCATCACGGAAGCCAACCTTCCATCCATGAATTCCATTTACATGGCTCGCTGCCATGGAAAGGCTGCCAACATCATCAAAGACCAATTGCACCCTGGTAATGATCTCCTACAATCTCTTCCGTCAGGCAGAAGATACAGAAGCTTGAGCACATGCACCAGCAGGTTCAAGAACAGCTTCTTCCCTGCCGTTATTAGACTGATGAATGGTATTTCTAACTTCAAACAATGCTGATCTTGTTAATATTGATCTTTTCCAGTGCACGCCCTGTGCAACGTAATCTGTATGCCTGTATAGTTTCTTTTTCATCCTATGATCTGTATGTCCTTGCTTACTATGATCTGCCTGTACTGCTTGCAAACAAAACTTTTCACTGTACTTAGGTATACTTGACAATAAATCAATCAAATCAAATCAAATCAAATCATGTGGCAAGTCCAACTTAAGGCGCTGCTAGACCTGGTTTTTGGGAATAAGGGAGGCTAAGTGAATCAAGTGTCATTACAGGAATATTTAGGGAACAGTGATCCCTGTATCATAAGGTTTAGGTTGAATATAAAAAATGAGAAAAAGCAATCCAGAGTAAGAATAGTTAGCTGGGGGGAAAGCCAATTTCAGTGGGGGGTAAAAATGGATCCAAACCAAATAAACTGGAGTTAAACAAAAACAAAAATTGCTGGAGAAAACACAGCAGGTCAGGCAGCATCTGTGGGAAGAAAGCCTTCAGGTCTGGCGACTCTTCATTAGAACTGTTAGTTATGAGGAAAACCCAATACTTATGGTGAAACTGTATTGAGGGAAGCAGGGGGAGAGTTGAGTAGATAGGAGGAGATGGAGCCAGTAGAGAGAGAGAGAGAGAGAGAGATATGGAAGGGGCAGGTAAACAAGGAGATAATGGAGAACAGGCCAGGACAGGAGGTAGACTGAATAAGAGATAACAAGAGCCAACAGTGAGAAAATAGGTGAGCTGTGCTGAATGCTGTCCTGGCCTACTAACCATTATCTCCTTGTTTACCCACAATAGCAGAGGCACTGATAATAATTTTTCAGTCTTAGACTCAAGGCAGACAACAGAGGACTGGAAAATTGCAAATTGTTACACCCATGTTCAAAAAGGTGGGCAAAGATAAACTCTGTAACGACATTTCTGTATTTTACTCTTCTTGCATCAAAGGTTCTGTAGGAAATCCCAGGCACACATCCCATCCAACACCCGTCCTAGCCCCTCCCAGGATATAGTCAGATGATCACACAGCTGTGGGTACATTCCTTACAGTCCATAGAACAGCACCCTTTCCTCAGATAGCTATGTGAATCTGATGCCACTGGTCTCTGCCAATGTCACAAAAGCCCCAAAATTTGTAACAGAAATACAAATCAAAGGATTTTCTTGAATTTGTACCGGCCAGTGATTCCCAAAAATGAAGATTTGATTGCGGGCAATATCCACTCGATTCCAGGCCATTGCTAGGCTCAGCTGGTCTGGGGCTGATGCATTCGTACCTGAAATGGAAGAAAAGAAATGGCAGGAGTTAAAACAGGAAAACCTGGGTGGGTAATCTGTTGTCAGTCCAGTAATCACAATTTGATAACAAATGATTTGATTTAATAATTGCAGTTACAAATATGACGCTTACAAGATTACTTTTGGGGTTGTGTCTTTAAATTTAGGGCAAAATAAAGGGGGTCGTTTGACCTGTTCTGAAATCTGCCTGACAAGATGTTTGGATGATACAGCTGTGAAAGATTAAAGGAGGCTCAAAATTCCATGACCTTGGTCTTGGCTTTGCCCTCCACAACTGGATCCTCAGCTTTCTGACCCATGGTCAGAAATCACACAACACCAGGTTATAGTCAACAAGTTTATATGAAAACACGAGCTTTCAGAGATTTACCCTTTCTTCAGGTGTTAGTGAGAAAGGCACAGAATTTATATGTAAAAGATCAAAGCGTCACACAACTGATGAGGATGTATTAAACAAACCTAAGATGCTGTTAAATCTTTAATCAGTTAGAAGGTTTTAATTGATTAATATGTATATGTAAATCCCCAAATTTCTTTCAAGTCACGGTCCTGAGAGAATTACAGGTTTTATCAGCGTAAAGAAGAGGTGACATTTTAGGTCAGACAATGCATGTTAGGGGCGAGGCCTTGTTTAGAATCTGTTAGTGTTTTGGTTTGGAGTCAGACTGGTTTTATTTCTAAAGTAACAATTTATAAAATGCCACATTAACTGTCTATAAATTATGTGCTTTTTGAACAAAATAGAATGTATCTGCAAATACATATGGGATGGCACGGTGGCTCAGTGGTTAGCACTGCTGCCTCACAGTGCCTGGGACCCGGGTTTGATTCCACCTTCGGGTGACTGTCTGTGTGGAGTTTGTACATTCTACCCGTGTCTGCGTGGGTTTCCTCCGGGTGCTCCAGTTTCCTCCCACAATCCAAAGATGTGCAGGCTAGGTGGATTGGCCATGCTAAATAAGGGGAGGTGATGGCCTAGTGGTATTATCACTGGATTGTTAATCCAGAGACCCAGATAACATTCTGGGTAACCGGGTTCGAATCCTGCCATGGCAGATGTGGAATTTGAATTCAATAAATATCTGTAATTCAGAATCTAATGATGACCATGAATCCATTGTCGATTGTCAGGAAAAACCCATCTGGTTCACTAATGTCCTTTAGGAAAGGAAACTGCCATCCTTACCTAGTCTGGCCTACATGTGACTCCAGACCCACAGCAATGTGGTTGACTCTTAACTGACCTCTGAGCAATTAGGGATGGGCAATAAATGCTGCCTAGCCAGCGATGCCTTCATCCCGTGAAGGAATAAAGGTAAAGGAAATTGCCCATAGTGTCCAGGGATGTGTAGATTAGGTGGGTTATAGGGATGGGTCTGGATGGGATACTCTGTGGATCAGTGTGGACTTGTTGGGCCGAAGGGCCTGTTTCCATACTGTAGGGATTCTATGATTCTATGAAATACAAATTCACTCCAGTGTGTGCGAGCGTGTAACTACGCCTTGTTCTTCGCAACCTTCAACACATTATTGATAACAATGAGCACCTGACTAAGATCTTCCCCACGCCTCCACTTCTTGCCTTCAAACAACCACTAAACCTTAAACAGACCATTGTTTGCAGCCTTCAGGACAACATTGACCACAACACAATACAACCCTGTCACGGCAACCTCTGCAAGACATGTCAGATCATCAACATGGACACTACCATCACACATGGGAACACCACCCAGCACGTACACGGCAGATACCATGTGACTTGGCCAATGTTATCTATCTCATATGCTGCAGGCAAGGACTCCCCGACGCATGATATATTGGTGAAACCATGCTGACGCTAAGACAATGGATGAATGGACACTGCGCAACAATCACCAGACAGGAATGTTGCCTCCCAATTGGGGAACACTTCAGCGGCCAAGGACATTTGGCCTCAGATCTTCGGGTAAACATGCCCCAAGGGGGACTTTGGGATACACAACAACGCAGAGTCACCCAGCAAAGGCTGATAGCCAAGTTCGGTACACATGAGGACGGCCTCAACCGTGATCTTGGGTTCATCTTGCACTACATATGACCCCAGTCCAACACCAGTACCTCCACACCCTGACCCACAGACCGCAATCGGGGAGGATAGGTAACTGCACCTCCTCCACAATAACCTTCAACACTGGAGATCCCAAGGCTGCGTCCCCAGCCCCCTACTCTACTCCCTGTACATCTACGACTGTGTTGCCAAATTCCGAATGAACGCCATTAAAAGTTCACTGACGACACCACCATAGTGGGACAGATATCTAACAACGGCGAATCTAAATACAGAAGGGAGATAGAGGGCTTGGTGACACGGTGCAATGAAAACAATCTGTCTCTCAACGTCAGCAAAACGAAAGAACTGATCATCAACTTCAGAAAAAAAGGAGAACATGCCCCCATCTTGAGAGGGTGAAGAACATCAAGTTCCTTGGAGTGACGACAACCTGTCCTGGACTTCCCACATAGATGCAACAGTCAAGAAGGTACAACAACGCCTCTTCTTCCTCAGGCGGCTCAGGAAGTTTGGCATGTCGATGCACCATAGAAAGCATACTGTCTGGGTGCATAATGGCCTGATATGTAACTGCTCTGCCCAGGACTGTAAGAAACTACAGAAGGTGGTGTGCACAGCCCTGACCATCACAGAAACTAACCTTCCATCCATGGATTCTATTTACACGACTCGCTGCTGTGGAAAAGCGGCCAACATCATCAAAGACCCATCACACCCTGGTAATGATCTCCTACTACCTCTTTTGTCAGGCAGAAGATACAGAAGCCTACACACACACAAGCAGGTTCATGAACAGCTTCTTTCCAGCCGTTATCAGATTGTTCAATGGACTGTAGCCTCAAATAATGTAACCTGCAATGTAACCTGTATGCCTCGAAGTCTTTTTGATCTGTACATCCTTTGCTTGCTGTGATCTGCCTATACCGCTCATAAACAAAGCTTTTCACTGTATTTCAGTACACATGAAAATAAATCAATCAATCGATCAATCAATTAATTGTTTTACTGGGAAGAAGGTGCATGGTGTACACCTGGAGAAAACCCAATATCTGTGTCGGTGAAACCGGCAGTCTCCAAAGTCCCAGGAAGGAGTCAAAAAAATGGAAATACGTGTGTTTTTAACAGTCGATTTAGGTTCCAAAATAGAAATAAAAACAGAAATTGCCGGAAAATCTCAGCAGGTCTGGCAGCATCTGTGGAGAGAAAATAGTGTTAATGTTTCAGGTCCACTGACCCTTCTTTTCATACTTTCAAGACTTTTCGCTGTATCTCAGTATATGTGACAATAAAAAATCAAATCTAATTTAATTTTCAGAACACTTTTGTTTCTGATTTCCAGCATCTGCAGCTATTTTTCATTTTGAATTCCAAAATAGACTTGGGCTCTAAATTCTATCTGATCAGTTTTAGTATTTGGATTCACAGCCCATGGAATTCCCATTACCATAGCAATGGGCTTCGAGGGGGAGGGTTTCTAAGATATTCCTGAAACTCCCACAGCTCGTCTTCCAGAATCTATGAAAGCGAGCAGCTAGTCATCAAAAGCATCTAAAAAAGGTTCACTGTGTAGGAATGCAGTGAGACCGCTCTATGGGATTAAAAACAAGGAAAATTCATAAGATCATAAGATGATAAGACATAGGAACAGAAATTAGGCCATTCAGCCCATCGAGTCTGCTCTGCCATTCAATCATGGCTGATAAGTTTCTCAACCCCATTCTCCCACTTTCTCCCCGTAAATAAGACCAATAAGGATGTAAATGAGACTAGAAACCTTGCCTAAAAAAAAGGAAAGTTTGTTGCTTTTGTGCTAAGAGTAAAGTGGGAAGTTGGGTTGGGATTTGGAGATCAATTTCAGACTGTAAAGTCACTTACAAAAGCAGCATTTTGTCATTAGTGCTTCTAATTGGTTATAACACTAAGTCTTAAAATGTGAAATCTTGTTGTGCCATCTTTTTGGCTATTAGCTGAAGGTTCAAATTTATTTTTAAAGGTCAATGGTCTCTGCACCGATCATAAACTTTAACAAATCTCACTTTCCTTGGCATCTTAAAAACTCACAATGTACCAACTGCTCCCAGTGCATCTAACTCAAGGTGGTACGAGAGACGATCCAGTTACTGAGAGAATTAATCAAGAAAAAATTAGAAGGTAATTCAGAAAACACAGGTGGGATATGAAAGGGAATTGAACCAGAATTTATTTCCATATAATAAGCATTTCATTTGGAGGGGGTGGATTCTGATTAAATTGATTTTAACACTGTTGAAGATAACAAACAGGAAGACTGAAGGATAGAAATATAAATTCAGCAGAGGATGACAGAAGCTGGTGGGATAGGGGGCACCGTCATTGGGCTTGTCATCCAGAAGTTCATTTAAATCCTTTGGGGATATGGGTTCAAATCCCATCACGGAATGGTGGAATTTAAAGTCAACACGATCCAAAATTGAAATCTAGTTTCAGTAATAGTGACCATGAAACCATCAACTGTTGTAAAATTCATTAGTAGTTCACTAATGCCCTCTGAAATGGCCCTTTCCTTTAGGGAAGGAAATCTGATGTCTTTGTCTGGCCTAACTTACTCGTGACTCCAGACCCATAGAAATGTGGTTGATTCTTCACTGCCCTCTGAAATGAGACAGTGAGTTCAAGGACAATGGGCAACAAATGCTGGAATATCCCCACCCCATGAGAGAATAATTAAATTAATAGTCTTACCTTTTAGCAGTGCTGTTAAGATAGCAAGATCAATATCCTGTTGTCCTTCTGAACCCATTCGAAAAACTGTGATCTATGGGAGAGAAAAGTCAAAACTGGAGCAACAGGTTGAAAAGTTAAATAAACTCAGGGATAGACCAATGAATATTTTCTTTTTGAGTTCTGTCCCTGATGGGAGGGTCTGACCTGCAGCGTTGTGATCCCCACCTCAGGGAGGACACGGAGGAGTTCCTAAATCGACACCAGCTGCAATAGGGATTGAATCCCGCGCTGTTCTGATCCACACTGGGCTGTCCAGCCACTGAACTAACTGGACCCACATAAGACCAGAGTCTCTGTGGTAACATTTCCATTCATGTTGTAGCCTTTGAGCTTTTGATAATGACAGTAGAGGGTCTGATTATTTTCCATCCTGTGTCTGACCAGCAAACTCTCCCCTCCTAGTTTCTAACATTGATGTGTGTTGGAAGGATTTACAAACTGATCCTCCACTTGTTTTTCTGTGTTATGAATGCACCTCCCTTGGCCAACGAGCCTTGGAGTGGGACTCAAACCTAAAGCCCCTGTCTCAGAAGCAGGAATGCAACCCACTGCACCACAGAACTGCTTCTGAGATAACATAAACCCATGATTAAGCTAAATAGATTAACATAAACTTAAGAAATGAACCAGTAATGTATCACTAATACTAGGGTCAGTTGCTGACTTGTTGCCTACCCAGTAGGATGCAATGTTAGTGACTCTTTTTTCCATGTTTGAATTTCTCCCACAAGAAACTTGTACAGGCACCATCTGCCTACCCTGTGCCCCACCCAGCGTCAGCACAGACAGGAGCAGCAGGCTGGTTGATCACAGATTGCCTCATAACAAGAAACATAGGAGGTGAGAGCAGGAGTGTACCATTCAGCTCTTTCAGTCTGCTGACTATGGCTGATCACCCAAAGTAGAACCCTGTTTTCACTTTCACCCCATACTCTTTGATCCCTTTAGCCATAAGAATTACACCTATACTGTATGTTTTGGCCTCAATGTTTTGGCCTCAACCACTTTCTGTGACAGAGAATTCCACAAGCTCATTAACCCAGCATTTACACACTCACTCGACAGCCAGCATTACACACTCACTCAACAGTCCAGTATTTAATGATGGACTCAACAGTCAAACCTTTCCATGACAAATCACAGACAATGAACGCTAAATGTAAAATAAATGTAAAATGTACCAAACAAAAAATTAAATGTGTGCTGAATAAATGTTCTCGATGACCAATAATTCCCATGTTAACACTCACCAATGCTTTCTTCTTCATACACTCCATGATGCTGACAAACAGTTGCTGTGCCTGTTGGCGACTGTAGTTGAACGTTTTCTGAACGGTGACCATGAGCTGATCTCGCACCGACTCACTGATTATTCTGCACAGAGCAAGTGGAAATGACAGATCTGACAATGGCTCCTTGTGAGTCAAAAACATTCATTTACATAGCACCTTTAACACAGTACTGCCTCCCAAGACACTTCACAGGGGTGTCATCAGACACAATTTGATTGAGTGTCATGAGGAAATAAGAGAACAGGGTGTCTAGGAGCTTGGCTAAAGTGCTAGGTTTAAGAAGTAACTTAAAGGCAGGAGGTGAGATAAGGCAGGAATCCCAGGGGCATGGAGCATAACAGCCCTGAGGTCAGAACTGCCAGAGGAGGACAAGGTTAGGAGTGTGCAGCAAGGTTGTCAGGATGGAGGAGGTGACAGAGGTAGGGAGGGGGTGTAGGGGCTGGAGGAGGTTACAGAGATAGGGAGGGGGTATAGGGGCTGGAGGAGGTGACAGAGATAGGGAGGGTTGAACTGCTGATTTAAAAAGGAGAAAAAGCATTTGAAAATTGAGGTGCTGTCAGACTGGGAGCCTGTGCAGCTCAACAGTCATCAGGCTAATGTGTGTTCAGACGTGGAGTGAGCTAGTGCTGGGACAGCAGTGTTTTCAATGAGGTCGAGTTGCTTTATCAGAGAAGCTGTGCTGCAAATGGCAGGCACCGAGTTGCAAATTCATATTTTTCTCAAATTCAGATCAAAATAGAGGTCAATATAAGTGTGACAAGTAAAGTGCTTTGTAAGATCATCAGAGGCTAAAATGCTCTCACACCCCTGCACTGTTCAGGTGACACGCAGTCTCTGATATTATGGGAGAAAAACCAAATGAACTGCGGATGCTGTAAATCAGAAACAAAAACAGAAATTGCTGGAAAAGCTCAGCAGGTCTGGCAGCAACTGTGAAGAGAGGTCAGAGTTAACATTTCGGGTCTGATGACCCTTCCTCAGAATGGTTACTGGACCCAAAACATTTAATTCTGATTTCTCTCCACAGATGTTGCCAGACCTGCTGAGCTTTCCCAGAAATTTGTGTCTTTGGTATTATGGGTTGCATGGTACTGGGTTGCTATGGGCACACTGTGGAGCTGTGAGTGATTTAAAGTCATACCCTCCTTCTGCTGAGTACTTGTGCGCAAATGCCAGGATGTCAGAAGCTCTTCCGCTGCCATCACAGACCACCACTGGCACAGGAGGGTCCTCACGGAGACTCTCCAGGACAATCGATATCACATTGGGACCGCCTTCTATGATCAAACACACCACTGGTACTCCCTGACCGAGCCCTGGGAACAAAACAGTAATACAGAAAAGCTAGGAATCCTCAAACCAAAATCAAACAGCTCCACTTTTGTGAAATTCATGTCAGTAAGTTCAAGATAACAATATCCTGGCCTGGCAGTGAGAGAGATGAATGCCACAATCTTTAACCGTGGTTCCATATGTAACCAGGACAAATGCCATGCAAGTCTCCACTAACTATTTGCTATAAGGGAACTTGATCTTGAGAGTGACTTTGTTTCCAACAGGACTGGGTCTACAGGACAAAACAAAGATCCCATAGTTAACTTCAGGCTGCAGACTACCTACATAAGGCATGTGGTCATGGGAAAATTTCTGAAGTTGAAGCTGGCACATATTCACGAACAGTTAGAGGAAATTTTATTCTGTACCTAACCCTGTGCTATCCCTGCCCTGGGAGTGATTGATGAGGGACAGTGTAGACGGAGCTTTATTCCATATTTAACATGTTGTGGAGGTGGAATTCTATGTTGTTGGGATTAGAAAGGTGAAATTGTCGGACTGGGAATGTTCCTATTAATTTATAGAAAAGGTAAAATGTATTAAATTTCCAGAATGATCATTGACCCTCACTGTTAATTGCTGTAAAATTCACATTCATTTCTTTTCCCAAAGAGAAACGCTGAGGATCTAAATTTCCTAAAGAAACATCATCATGAACAATCAACAGATTGCCAAACTTCAGATCAATTGTTTGTCTTATCAACTCTGCCTCACAAAGGCCCAGTAAGATTGAAACATAGGCAAGTGACCTGGTGACAGTTGAGTGATCCTTCGTCCTCCTTGCCTTATGAATTTTCCCAGGCACAGGATGAGAAAGGGAAAGTCACTGGCCACAGGGACTTGACAAACTGCTTCTAATGTTAGTGACGAGCGGACTCATGGTGCACATGCTGGGTAAACCTGGCGCTGAAAATTTCCTTACGTGTGTTGATTTTCTGCAGGGAAATGTGTTTCTCCAGTTGTCGCCGGAGCCTAACCTCAGCTCCATACTTGCCCAGGCTGCCATTATCAGCCAAGATGAAGTGAGAGTGTGTGTTGCTGAGCACAGTCAATTTACTTAAAGGGTTAGACATCGTTTGATAGGGTTTGGTCACCTGGAATAAAAGAGTCAAATATTAGTGATCTGTCCCCCTCTCCTCAACTCACAGTCACCTCACCCCTCCCCTGGCCATCAGTGGGCCATACCCCTTGACCTTCAGTGACCCCTGATTCTCAGTGACCTACCCCCTCCCTGACCCTCAATGACCTTCCCTCTTCCCCAACCCTCAGTGACCTCCCCTGACCCTGAACCTGACCCTCAGTGACCTTCCTACTTCCCCTGACCCTCACTGACCTTCCTCCTTCCCCTGACCCTCACTGACCTTCCCCCTCCCCTGACCTTCAGTGACCTTCCCCTTCCCCAACCGTCAGAGACCTATCACCTGACCTTCAATGACCTCCATGTCTCCCTGACCCTCAGCAACCTTCCCCTCCCCTGACCTTCAGTGACTTTCCCAACTCTCTCCAACCCTCAGTGACCTGTCACCTGACCTTCAGTGACCTTCTCATCTCCCTGACCCTCACTGACATTACTCCACTCCCTGACTTTTGTACTCTGTCGCACCACAGATTATTGGTGCCTGGCCCCCCTCCAACCAGCACTGACACCCCCAAAATCATTAGTGACCACCCCGACCCCAGAAGGTAAAGCTAACACTGGGGCTTTCACTGGAATGAGAAGCTGTCTCAGACAAAACATCCCATTACTACCTGGAGAGAAATCAACTCATAAAGAGACTGTGACATTCCTGAGTTTGGGTTCCTCTAGCCTTCAATTCAGGTCAATCCCACATTTTGGGAATTTGCATAGTTTGACAAGTTTCTGATTTGGGGCAACAATTACTGCTTTGAATACTCACATCTTTCCCAATTAAATCCATCCTGTTCTCTACAATGCCCCAGGGAGCAAATCCAATCGCACAAATCCTTCCACGCGATTTGGAAGAGTGATCTTTCAAGGCATCTCCTACATGACGGATCACACCTTCAAATCAATGAGAAGAAGCTGTCATTCCCAGCAGTATTGCTGACCACTCACCTTGGGGAATGGGGAGAGTTCATTTGGGACAGTGGGAAAGGGCTAGGATGTGGTGCGTGTGCAGTGAGTCTATAGAGAAGAGTGTTGAGGAGATAGTGGAGGGTTTGGGGAGACTGGGAGTGATGGAGTGTGGGTGATGAAGTTTAGAGTACAGGCGGAGGTGGGGGTACAAGTGGAGGTGGTGGTACAGACAAATGTGGGGGTACAGGCAATGGTAGGGACACAGGAGGAGGTGGGAAATGCTAATCATATATTGTTTGTGTTTAATTATATGAGGCTGGTGCACATTAGCCTGAGAGTCACTACAGCCTGAAACTGTATTTTTTGTAATGTGTAACTCTGTAAATAATAATTTCTGAAAATGTGTGAAGATTAACTCTGGTGCTATGCATCACTACCCGGCTTTCAGGTGTTACAGGGGTATGGGCTAAATTCCAAAGAACAAGCAGGAACGGGGGAGAAATAAGTTCAAGGAGAAAGCCATAAAACATCAGGCTGCACACCAGTCCCAAGGTACCTGCCCTGCTCTGGGTTATGGACAGGAATATGGAGCTGTCTCTTCCATATCACCTTTGCCAGTTTACTTGAAAATTAAAATTCCTCATGGTTATTACATGGCCTTTTTAAAAAAGTACCAATCATTTCTTGGATAACGTTCTACCCAACTATTTAATAGCTGTTAAGGGGTCTATTGCCTAGTCCCAGCCATGTTTTCTTTCTTTTCCTTATCACCAAACAGACTGAGATTCTGAGACAAGATCCTTTCTATTACTGTCCTTCTGCCATCTTTTATCCTCAGATAAATCCTTTTCCTTTTCCATTCTGTCTGTCTTTTTAAAATATTTTGCATCCCAGAACACTTATTTCTCAACCTTGGTCACCTTACAACCGTGTCTCTATAATGGTGACTAGATCGAAACCATTTATTTCTATTTCGCGTCCAGTTCACCTAACTTATAAATGCTTCAGGCGCTCAGATAAAGAGTCTTCAATTTTACTTTTAAACGAATATTTTTTGAATGGACAATATTTGCCAATTCAGTACTACCATAAAACTCGCAGTCTCTTCTTGTCATATTCTATATGACTCCTCACCAGTGTTGACTCCAGCTGTGAATATCCAGGCTCCCGTTGTCATTGCTGCTTTGATTAGACCTTTGCCAAACACCTGCTTCAGTTTAGGTTGAAGTTCAAAGTTCTGCAATCCGCCGTGAACGGATATGAGGAGCTTCGGAAGCTCCAGTTCCCACTCTGTGGTCATGAGCTGGAGCAGGAGGTCAGGCTTGGTGTCATAGGACACACGAATATACTGCAAGATCAGAAGTGGAGACTAAGGCAGAGGATAAATGTACAAAGTACACCTTCATCACAGATCATCCCATCCTTTTACCACAGACCTTAAAATCTTCTTCTTCTCAAAATGGGTCCTCCAGCCCAAATTGAGTTTGACTGTGATCGAATTTAACGTCACTGACTTCACTGGGATACAGTTCCTGAAGGTGCTGATTCTCAATGGCGGACAGTTCCTGAAGATCCTGACTCTCACTGGGGGACAGCTCCTGAAGGGGCTGACTCTCATTGGGATACAGTTCCTGAAGGTGGTGACTCTCACTGGGATACAGTTCCTGAAGGTACTGGCTCTCACTGGGATACAGTTCCTGAAGGAGCTGACTCTCACTGGGATTATAGAGGGAAATAATTTTTAGCCTCTATTTCTACCTCTTCTTTCACACTCTTTAATTGCCTCTTATTCATTAAAATTGAAAGTTTTGCTATGAATATGTCTGGAACAGCAGTTGCTTCTATCTTGGTGCCTTGACCAACACTTCATTCAAATTATTCAAAAAGCTGGTTTTAAACAGATCAGGTTTTATTTAACTGCACTCTAATTGAAACAGTGAATCTGGGTCACTATAGGATTAATTGATGAAATCAGGTTTAAATCACATTCTAGTAACAGACTTTTACTCATAAACCTTCAGATCAGTCTGAGTGCCCACAGGAAGATGAGATGCATCACAAATTCAATCCATTTGCTCACAATTAAAGCAGACAGAAGAAAATACAGCGCAATTTTAAAAGAGAAAGTTGGT
This sequence comes from Rhincodon typus, assembly GCF_021869965.1. Taxonomy (NCBI): domain Eukaryota; kingdom Metazoa; phylum Chordata; class Chondrichthyes; order Orectolobiformes; family Rhincodontidae; genus Rhincodon; species Rhincodon typus. Next base: position 23,100,394 of record NC_063367.1, on the reverse strand, counting down.
ACAGAACCAGCAATAAAATTCCTCAGACCCAATCCCATCCACACTATCAGGGCATCCCAGAAAAGGCCAATCTATTCCATCACCTCCCAGTGACCCAAAACCACTCTCCAATGTGGGTTCTGTCTCACAGCAAATATGAGATACACTTTAAGGGACTTGTTAAAGATATCATTACTGGATCACAGCATGTTGCCTAATGGTACAAAGGTCTCAGGCTCCATCTTACTGAGACCTCTTGCAGCATGACATGCTGAGGAAAGTGTACTCCAGTGCATTTGAGTTGCTTGGATTGAACTGAGACTTGCAAGTGCCTGCAATTGTACAGTACGTGTGCAAATATAAGTGCTGTGATAAAACTTCATTGAATGCTCTAGTATCATGTGACCTATGTCTCATTTATGTTTGATAGGAGCTACCATCAGTAGATATCATTCCATGTCAGGAAGCCTAGAGGCGTTAACATTAATCCCGGTTCAAATCTGACTAGAGAAGATGGTGAAATTTGAATTCAATAAAAATCTGGAATTAAAAGTCTAATGATGACCATGAATCCATTGTTGATTGGTGGAAAACCCATCTGGTTCACAATTAGGGATGGGCAATAAATGCTGGTCTAGCCAGTGACACCCACGTCCAAAAGTGAATGTTTTAAAGAAATGTCATGATGGTAACATGGTAGTAAGCACCAATAGTTGGGACAGCACGGTGGCTCAGTGGTTAGCACTGCAGCCTCACAGCACTAGGGACCTGGGTTCGATTCCAGCCTCATGAGACTGCCTGTGTGGAGTCTGCACATTCTCCCCGTGTCTGTGTGGGTTTCCTCCGGGTGCTCCGATTTCCTCCCACAGTCCAATGATGTACAGGTTAGGTAGATTGTACATGTTAAATTGCCCGTAGTGTCGAGGGATATGCAGGCTAAGTGGATTAACTGTGGGAAATGCAGGGTTATGGAGGTGGGTGAGATGCTGTTCAGAGGGTCAGTGTGGACTTGATGGTTTGAATGACCTGCTTTCACACTGGAGGGATTCCATGAATTATATTCTATTAGCTGCTTATAAAATAATCCTCTCAGAATATTATACAACTCAGGATCATAAATCATTTAGATGACCAGCCACCATAAATTTACATGAGTACAGATCTCCAATTTAAATAGACAGGAGGTAGATTTTCCTTATTGCTGCTTAAAGTTTGGGCCGATCAAGTGAGAAGCTCTCTATCTCTTTTACAAAAACACATTTCTGCTGTGTGATGTGACACAACACCCAGCAGCCATCATTCCAATCTAACCCCAAGCTCCCTGTTCTTCATTTCTAGCCAGAGAACAGCAGATCCATAATGGTTAGGATCAGACTCATGCAGCTAATTATCTTGGTGAATATTTACTTACATTATGCCAGGCCTAACACTTTGACCCAACACTTTGTGAAGGTGCAGCCAAATCCAGTGTCTCCAAGGAGAAATGGAGAGAAAGACTTCAGTGTTAATTTCAGCCAATATCACATGCAACTCATAATGCAGTTTGGTGTTGGTCCTTACCATGGCTTTGCTGGTGTGACCTCCACCTTGAAATTCCATGGCTCCGTAAGCATCAGTGGGACTAGCCCGAGTGTGCTTCTGAGGCGTCCATTTCCCAGGCTGAACCACCTGCTTCTCCTCATCTCCTGTGTCACTGGGTGGGGCAACTGGAGCAGTGGTGACATGCTGGCCAATCAGCTGACCACAGCAGCACCTTGGAAAAAGAGGGAGCTGAATGACTACATCCGAAGGAGACACTAAGTCACCAACACAACATACATTTAATCTTAAAAGCCCATCACATTGAATGCCTGACTCTTCAGAACTACACTGTTACCTTTGTGGATCTTTGGGGTTTGGAATTACACAAATACAATCACGCTTCTGGAAGTGTTTCTCGATCCAAGCTTTGTGGCCCTGGAGTTAGAAACAAGAATTTTTAGATTCAAATTGCAAAGGATATAATCTAGGCATAAAAATCAAGTTTGTGTTGTATTTCAGATTTCACAATCAGATTTTTATGAAGGAGCATACACCCTTCCCCTTGCAGCCCATTGCCTATTGTTCTGTTGCTAACAGAAAATGGAATTTCATCTGTGAAAATGTGGACTCTTATATTCTGATACCACACATTCATACAACATTATTGACATAATTAAACATCTTAAGGCATTTAACAACAGCATTCCAGATAAAAGCTGACACTGCTCCATTGAAAACATTATGAGAGGTGACCGAAAGATTGGTCAAAGACATGTGTTTTAAGGATCATCCTAAAGGAGAAGAAAGAGCAATAGGGAGGTTTAGGGAGAGAATTTCAGAGCAGAGGGGCCTAGGAAGCCGAAGGCACAGCCAGCACTGGTGGCAAGCTGAAAATTCTAAGTGAGTCACCCAGAGAACTAGGACAGTTGTGAGGCAGAAGAAGAGGTAAAGAGGGGGTAAGACCACTGGGGGAATTGATCTGAAAGAGCCCATGTAGGTCTGTAAGCACAGGGATGGTATGTAAATGGGACTTAGTGCTGGTTTGGAAACAGGCCATAAAGTTTTGTTAGGTTGAATTATATGCAGAGTGAGATTTGGGAGAATTTTTGTCTCCCTAATGCTGCATCTACCTATTTCCTTTAGCTTAACATTTGAGAAACACACTTACACCAACTTATAACAAGATCAGCCATAAATCAAGGACTGAAATTAAATTCAAAAGGTATTTTTTATTTAAACAGAAACCAGAGTTTTGCTCTGTGGTTCTGTCATTCCAATCCCCTGCTCACAAGTGGAATTTCTTAACTCTGAGGAGTAGGGAGGATTTGATAGAAATCACATGGGTTTGGTGAGGTCCAAGGTTTCTGTGTGGTTTCAGGAGATTTCTCACTGTCCAGGACGACAAGGAAATTTGTAAACTCACACTCCTGGAGAACACAAAAGCCACGGGCTTGCCTGGTGGCTCTGGCACATGCTGTTACAGACAAACTCTGCCTCTAGCCAGCAGTTCCTGGAAACCTGGTGCTCTAGTGACTAAACTTAATTGTCAGTTTTTCAACTCGAAAGGAGTTGGCCCTACCACAAAATTAGTTGCCGGTCATGTATCCAACTCATTTGAACAAGAATTTCACACTGAAAAGTCTAAGCAAAGCAATGTTCCAAGAACAGAAACACAAAATCAGAAGGTAAAATTTAAACATGTATCACAATTCTGTTTTGATAATGAAATGTTGGTGAATTTACATTTCAAACTGGGGAACTACCTCTGTTATAAACTAGACCAAGTCTTTCAGTTTTTCAGTTTTCTCACCTTTAGTTGCTGCAGATTTCTTCAGTTCACTAACAATGCAATACAATACTTTGTAGCTTCAGTGCCTTGTTCAGTTTAATGATCCATTGCCATGATCAGCTTCCTGTTGCTTTCCTGCGTTTCCATGCTAGTAGAGATGACTTTTGAACATTGTGAGTCAAGTGTAGCCATTTAAGGAGCAGCTCATGTGACCAGGAATTGAAGAAGCTGTTTTGTTTGGCTCATGAGTTGAGCTGAAAGGCAAATCCTCCTCTGGCTTCATGACACCTCGCAATGGCCTCTTCGATTGAGGTTTTACTTCACATGTGAGATGAGGCACTTGTTGATAAGAACCCATCAACACTGTGTCAAAGAATCCTTTCACCCCACAGCCCTACTCCTGATCCTCGGCTGCTGCAATGATTGGCCAACCAGAGGAAAAATCCTCAGAACCCAAACTCACCTTTCAATTCATGGAGCCCATGTTCATGTTCAACTGTTTCTCCATAATTGGAACAACTGTGCAATTGTTCCAAAGACCCTGGTGAGAGCTACAGTTCTATATTCTCTCTAGGTGAGGAATGATTGACAGGCTAGTAAAGGGAGGTCACAGAAAATTAATCACAGTTAATCTGCCTAATGCATATTAATCAGATCCAAGGCTTAGATTCAGGAGCATAAATGCAATACAGAAATTTGAAAAATTAACCGAGATACATTATTCATTTATACAAATAATGGCAAATAACTGAAAAGCTACAAACAATGCTCTTCAATTAATAAACCATCCTGGTGCTCAAAGGCCTCAATTCACACTACATTTACAAAATATGCATGGAATGAATGTCTTTTTTCATTGATTTACATTCACCAACATTATAGTTTTACAGATAAATTTTCCAACTGGATTTTTGACTTAATATTCTCAAATTCTGAAGGTGCTAACTGTTCCTGAGGTGCTGACTCTCTCTGGGATACAGCTCCTGAAGATCCTGACTCTCACTGGGATACAGCTCCTGAAGATCCTGACTCTCACTGGGATACAGTCGCTGAAGGTGCTGACTCTCACTGGGATACAGTTCCTGAAGGTGCTGACTCTCACTGGGATACAGTTCCTGAAGGTGCTGACTCTCACTGGGATACAGTTCCTGAAGGTGCCAACTCTCACTGGGGGACAGTTCCCTAATGGGCTGAGAATGTAGAATTAAGATGTTGAAGACAAAAGGATAAAACCTGTTTGAATAATTTGCTTGTTCAGGAATTCATTAAAAATGTTTGTGGAAGCAGATGAATAGCATCTTTTACTAGTGAACTGAATGAATCCTTTAGAAGTTAAAAATGTGTACGACAATGGGGAGAGACCCACAGAATGCAACTTATTGGATGACTTTTCAAAAAGCCAGCAAACTCCCATGGGTAAGTGGCCACTTTCTGTGATGTCATTGTATGATGCTAGATGATGAATCTGAGATCAGGGGCCTTTCTTTAAATAAACACCTCAAATCTTCATTTACTGAATTAATCTCTAATATTTGCTTCCTATAACTGTGTCAGATATAATTCTGGAACACAATTCTTGATGAAGTTCCACCTTGCCCACCACTCACCAAGTCCCCAAGTCAAATATTGGCCACAACTAAGATGCTACATCAGTGACTGTTCTCATTGGTTTCTAGTCTGTTCTGACCAATGCCAAAATGACCGAGTAGTCCTGTCCTGTCTCCCTGTGACAGTTCTACAGGGGCCTCTGCTCAACACTTCGTATACTCCTGCATCAAGATCAGCAATTCAGCTTGTGGGTAAGCACTACCTCAAGGTGAAGTTTTACTGCAGCCCAGATCTACAGAATGAGACCCTCCGAAAATGCTGTGGTCACAAATGGTTTTAATATTCCATCCTAATGTAGTGTTGATCTTTAAGTATTTCCATATCTCATGGGCAGATTCCTGTCATTCTGTACATTCTAGGAGTTATTGTGCTTAGAGTTAAATATTCCCTGATTGACATCAGAAAGCAGTTCCAGAAACCAAATACTTTTAAATTAGAAATGATTAAATTGCTTGGACGATGACTAAGTCTCTAATCCCCGTATTGGTAACACATTAAAGGGGAATGCGTTCGAATATGTAAGCTTGTGTTTAGATTTAGTCACACAAAGAACTGGCATCACAGGATAGACTGTCACAAGCCCAATTCATGCCAGAATCAGAAAAATAACTATTCCTAGCACACGGTTTCAGTTGTGAAGGATGTCAGTAAATGGTCTTTGTCAACTTTCTTCTTTTCAGTTTAGTGTTTTTCTCGTTTTGATCTCATTATCGCTCATATCTTGTTTGTGAAGAGTTTCTCATTCTTTGCTCAGTTTGCAGCAAGTTACAAATGCCAAGAATTCTCTGTACTGTTCATGTAACAGTGAGAACACAACACAGAGGCAGGTAATTGAAAACACACTCCATGAGGGATGGAGGTTGTGATCCTGGGTCATATAGAACATGCCTCAATCTCTCACATGCCATCCCCAAGTCCTACAGTATATTGCTCAACCACCACAACCACCCCCCAAACAAACACTCTTTTAAATCCATTCTTGAGATGCAAGTGTCACTGGCAAGGCCAGTATCTGTGGCCTATTCCTTATTTCCCCATTAACTGAATGGTTTATTCAGGCCATTTCAGAGGCAGGTAAGAGTCCACCACATTGATCATTAATCACATGGAGGTCAGACCAAGTAAGGATAACAGGTTTCCTTCCTTAAAGGATGTTAATGGTGGGTTTTTATGACAATCTATTTCATGCGTATTAACAAGCTGTTATTTATCCAGATTTATTAATGAATTAAAATTTCACAGGGTCTGTGATGAGATTTGAATTACACACCACAGTCAACTAGCCTGCTACCAATCACTTCCTTGGCATAACTGCATGAAGCACAAGAGGATATTAGGTGACCTGGAAGTCAGACCCAGTGAGAGTTAGGAGATTGGGAAATAAACATGCTCGATTTAGTTTTAAGTCAATGTCACACTTTCACATGTGATACATAAAAGTCAAAGGGAATGTATGATGCAGTTATCACAATAAAACCTGTCCCTTAATCGGACACAAACTGGACGAATATTTAACTCTTTGAATCTGTCCGAAATTATAAAAGAATTGACCTGGAATTTTCCACCCCCTCCTGTGCTGGTCTCCTCACTCTTGGTCCTGTGGCAATTTTACCTTCTTTACACGTCATTGATGGTTAAGCACTGTTTATACACAGGAAGATGAGGATGAATCAACAGCTTAGACAATTACTACCACTGTCTTACTCACCTTCTGTGACCCAGATATCGTACGTTTAATGGAGGCGCGTTTCAAGGATCCACTCATTTGTTTCAAGGAGTTTGTCAGCATCCTTCTTCTTTAACAGCCGACTCTACCTGCTCACATTGGACCTGCATCTTCAAGGTGGGCTCAGATCACACCTGTACTGAACCAATGGGTGCAGACATACATTACACAGGATGAAAAATCAAAAAATGTGATGGCAGCCGCCTGACAGAGACAGTTGTGCAGAGAAAGTAGATCAATGGAGCACAGGACAATACATCAGTCCCACTCTGCCCCAACTATAATCAGGCTTAAATCAGCTTCCAACCACAACGGCTGTAAGGAAGGAGATTTAGCAAATGGTGATTGGAGATAAATCTACTTTGCAGGGTGGAGATTTCATACACACACAGGAGTCAGATGGAAATAATTTATATCATCAGGAAAACAGTGAATGAATTAAGCAGGTGGCCAACATTTGCTGGAAAGTAAAGTTAGTGATGGGCTAAATGCTGAGGGCTGACCAAGGTACCCAGTCCACAATAGAAATGGATTTACAAGGAGCAATCACAATTTACTGAACAAGATTAAATTAAAACAGCATGTGCTATTACAGGTGAAATGATGGAATGTTTCCCATCAACATTTTACAGGTAGTGTAAAATCTTTGCGGGATTTTGCTGGAACTCAGTAGTGTTCATACTTCGACCTCTTGCTGCCACACACAACTGTCTCTCCAAAGCATTCAGGAGAGATCACCAACAGCATCCCTGCCTCATAATTCTGTCCGTAACCAAAATAAAACGGATTGCCCCAGCAGCAAAACAGGCCATTCAGCTCAACAAATTTCAAACTACGAGCTTCTCCACGGGGACCTTCATTAAAACACAGAAAGAGGCCATTTAGTCCATCTAGTTCATGCCAAGTCATCTAAGTCCACTCCCCACATCCTTTAATAACACATTGAGTTTAATCGCAAACCCCACCCCCCGCTCACAGTCCCTATCCTTTAATATCCTAATAAAAGCAAAATACAGTGAGTGATGGAGATCTACAATAAAAACAGAAAGTGCTGAAGAAACTCAGAGGTATGGCACCATCTGTGGAGGGAGAAACAACTTCTTGAAGAGTGATGCTGGATTTGAAACATTAACTCTGTTTCATTGGATTTTGAATTTCCCCAGCACTTTCTGTCTCCTTTCAAAACTCAGTCAGTCTAACCACATTCTTATTACCCTTCAATTTTCCTGTCTTAAAGTAAAGAGTTTGTGAATTGTGCTGGAAAATGGGTTTGCATGAGAGTTCCACACCCATCACTTGTTTTCAGGAAATTGTTCTTCGCTCATTCCTTTTATATTGGGTAAAGCACCGCCACCTGCTGGAATATTCTCAATACTACACAAACCATTTCATTTCAAAACCAGATCCCACAGATGCTAATAGCAATGTTAAAAACACTGCATTTCTGTAGCACCTTTCATGTTTCACAGCTTTTCACACCAATTAAATACTGTTAAAGTATTGTGCTGGAATTGGAGGTAACCTTGTGAAATGATTCAGCTAATTGTTTGCTGTCTTCACACATACTTTTCCCCTTTGGAGAATATGTGGGAAATGTTACGAGGGTGAGCAGATTGTTTATCAACATGAACAATTTTACTGTGGCCAGTAAATCCTAGAATGGGACTCAGAAGAACTGGCTCAGAGGCCGGGGTGCTGCTTACCAAACCTCCATGGAGTGGGAAAAGGTTGACAGAGAGTCAAGATAAAGACCTGGATTTTCCCTCCTATTCCAAATTGGGTCAGAATGGGGGCAGGACAACAGAAAACAAATGATACTGGCAGCATGTGATTCCCCACCCGATAACTTTCCGGAGACAGGGAGTAGAGCAGGACAGTGGGTGGTAAAGTGAAGTCACCTGTTGTTAAACAAACCCAAACAATCAGGTTATATGAGTTATCTGGTTAGGTTTGCTGTCACCATCCTCGCTCTCTCTCTCTCTCCCCCTCCTGGTACAGGGTCTGTTTGGTCTAATGTGGTAAACCAAAGAAGAGGCTCTTGACTGAAACAACATGTACCTTCTTGTATGATAAAAGTAAGATTAGTATTGTCCTACCAGACCATAGGGCTGCTCTCTCATTAAAAAGATGACTGATAGTGATTTAACCTGAAAGTCACCACATGTGATGAGGGAAGAGATTGAGAAAGAGAGTCCTTCGTGGTAACTTCAGCTTGTGCTGGAACCGAACCCACACTACATCACAAACCAGCCATCCAGCCAACAGATCTAATGGACCCCAATCCCCCGCCCACCTCAGCAAATCTATACAAGTTACAGTAATATGATAGACATCATAACAGAGACATCAAGGCAGATCCAGTTCATCACTTTTACTCTTTCAAAATCCTAAGCTACTCTTCCAATTATTGGGGGTGTTGCTTAAAGCACCACTCAGTATTAACTCTTCAGACCCTTACACCCTGATACAATATCACTTATTTTGCTAACTGAGCATGTTAAGATCATTACGGAGCTTGTCTTCTGACTTTCCACAGATTTCCTGACAGAACTCTCTGAAGCTGACCAGCTAACAGCTTGGCTGCAATAGGGACAGTGGCACTGGTCTTCTTTGACGTGGAAAAGTGAAAGTTTGGACAAAAGCAATGACTGAGCAACAATTATGTTTCCATAAGCAACCATTCCCTACTGCATCCCATGGTCCCAACTTTCTATTTGTGATGACCACTTTGAAGATGAGAACACAGAGATGGCAGCCAAAGCAATGGCTGCCAATTTGGGACAGAATATGGCCTTTTCCCTGGTGTACCAGCTCAAGCCCTGCCTCCCGGCCACTAATTGAGCAAAAGTTCCATCTTTAGAGTTGTTAAAATGCCAACCCCATGCTACAGGATGAGCTTGCACCTGGGACAGGCTCATGGCCCAGAATTAAACCCTGCTTCTGATTCCCACCTCTAATATCCAAGCTCACTAGAGACAATGAAAGGTACATTAAGTTGGATAAGGGGGAACAGGAGGTTGCAAAGTGACATAAACAAATCAGACCAAATCAGACACAGGAAAATATAAGCTCATCCAGTTTTGATTTAAGGAAGTCAAACTAAAATATTTTCTTAAAAGAAGAAAGAATTTACTTTGTTCAGTTCTCTGTTCAAAGGCAAGCCCAAACAATCTCTGCTATGGGTACAGCAAGAAGGCAAGTCCCAAATCTAACCAGCCAGACTGGGGATTAAGTCTATTGCCACTGGCACCAATCTGCTTCAAAACAACTCTCTAATCAACCGACCCAATCTGCAACCCAGCCTCCATTGAATAGTGCTCTGATAAAGCTGAGTGGCTTGCACAGCCATTTCCAATAGCAGTGAAGAGCAACCACATTGTTGTGGGTCTGGGGTCACATTTAGCCATACTGGCATATTTCCTACTCTATAAGAAGGATAACAGGAGAGGAGTGCTTCCAGTTTTTTTCAATTTTGGATTGCATGTCTTAATTTATAAAGCTGACTGCCATTTATTCTTTGCAAAGAGTGAAGCTCCCTCTACACTGTTTCCATCAAATATTCCCAGGTCATATACAGCACGGGGTTAGATACAGAGTAAAACTCCTTCTACACTCTCCCCATCAAACACTCCCAGGACAGATACAGGATGGTTACAATGCACCAACCAGAAGAAATTTTCACTTTATCATTCTGTCCTGGACATAAAGTACCTTGATTCAATGCAAATGTTCCTGTGGCTTAAAAGGGGATTCAGTTGGATCAGTTGGCTGGACAGCTGCGTTTCAATGCAGAGTGTTGCTAACAGTGTGGTTTCAGTTCCTACACTGACTGAGGTCACCATGAATGAGTCAGGCTCTCCCCTCACCTGAGGCATGGTACTTGCTCAACAATCATCTTAGCTTGATTGGGGAATAGATCTGTCATTGATTAAGTATGTGCTAACAAGCCCTGCATGTTACCAGAGATATAAACTGACTGCATGGGATATACCCTTGACATAATGGATTCGTGCTATTTAATTTTGTAAAAGTAATATTTCATTGATTAAAAACAAGGAATTTAATCCCTTTAGAATGAGGTCATTGAGCTGATGAATATTTGGGAATGAAAGTCAGAGTTTGAATTGTTTATTTCCTAAGGGCCTTGATTATATCAGTGCCAGGGTACCATATCCATTCTCCCAGAGCCCTTCAGAGCCATGCTATACAGCTGCACTCTGTATTAGAGCAGTAATTCCCAATGTCTTCAACAATATGGCACACTTCAGTGAGGCAAACAATTCCACGATACACCCTCTTTTTCAGCCAAATTAATTGCTCATTACTTGCATTTATGATAGTTATGTCTTACTAGAGAGGTTTGTAACATAGCGCGGAGAACAACTAAACAGAGATCAGAAGCTCTGAAAGGAATATGCCATCTTCGACAGTGAGCGCTGACCATTGTCAAAATCTGCTCAACTACATTATTTTTAACTATTTATGGACCTTAATCTGTTCCACACATTGCAGTCAGTTCAGAGATTTAAAATATTGCAGATGACATTTCATATTTGTAACAATATTTTATAAATAATTTTATGAAGTAATTGAACCAATACGTAATTAAAATTCAATGAATCAGAGCAAAACACAAAGTGCAGTAAATTGTAATTTACCAGGTTAGTGGGAGGCCTGAGCTTGCCAGTTCCAGGAGGAACTGATGAGACGGCCACCTGCAAATCTTGCTCCACTGACTGGTGTTCCTCCTGTTTTTTCATGTATGCTAATGTTGAAAACACTACCTTGCTGAGGTATATTTTTGGAAACAGCAAGAGTACAGTAATAGTGTTGTCAGAGATGGTTGGATATTCATGTACCACTGTCAGCTAAAACATATACAAAGACACCTTTCCAAACTTTGAGGTTTTTGAATTGTAATTTGGTTGGATAGAATACTGTTGAAAATGAAACAATGTTTGATTACATTTGATTTTCTTTACCATTGCACAAAATTTCATGGCACACTTAGACAGTTCTCACAGCACACCAGTGTGGCACACCGGGACAGTTCTTACAGTTAAACAGTACAGGATAGAGTCAGCAGCATCCCCTGGTAAGTAAAATGACACTATTATACCTACAAATAACTAATGGCCAAAGTTTTGAAATACTCTATCATCTCTTGAATCCAAAAGGCCTTGGACCAAGTAATTTTGGTATTTTCTGGATTATAAAATAGTGTTAGATTGCCTAACCACTTGTGAGAGCCAGAAATCACCTTAGGTATAAATATTTACCTGAAACATAAAACAGCAATCAAGCATTATAAAGCAATGGTAAAATTAGTTTTATGTATCCAAATGTTGCATCTTCCAAGTTTCTGTTCCCAAAGTACTATACTAAACCAATGTTAAAACTTTCAGGCAACTAGTGTTACCGACCCAGAGAGGTTGTTGTATATTGTGTAAATGGGAAAAGTGTACTTGCCGATTGGAGAATAGGGCAGGTACAGAAATCCCAGGCTGTGATGTTGTTCCTGGTCTGAGTCCTTAACGTGGTCCTCCTCTCGAACACAGACGGCCTACCTCTGACTTGACCATAGGGCCGCAGCCATGACTGCATGGTGAGTGTGGTACTTTTTCAGATGATCTCTGCTGGTACCTTGCAATATTTGGCGCCTCTCTTAGTGTGTTGTCCTGGATAAGAGTTGTTTGAAGTAGTTCACTGGCACCAATCCTCCTTCTTTTCAGATCTATTGCTTGATTGATGTTACAGCACATACAGAATGGACTCATTCCTTAGAAAGCAAGAAGATTGAGTATATGACAGCAATAAGTCCTTCCAAACCCACAACTACTTTCACCTAGAAGGACAAGGGCAGCTGATACGTGGGAACACCATCAACTGCAAGTTCCTCTTCAAGTCGCTCATCATCCTGATGTGGAAATATATCTCCATTCCTTTAGTGTTACTGGGTCAAATTCCTAGAAATCACTCCATCTCAGCATTGGGGGTGTACTTCACCACACAGTCTGTAGTGGTTCAAGAAAGTAGCTCATCACCACCTTAACGGAAATTAGGGATGAGCAATAAATGCCTAGATAGCAATGCCCACATCCTGTGAATGAATTTTTAAAAAAGTATAACTACATTTGATCAAGCTAATGACCAAGGCCTTAATGGGTTGGTATAGATATACATCTGCTCCCTCTGTACTCCTATCTCCACCTGCAATCTGCGCATGACATCAGTCAAATGGATGAAGCCAATTTAACATGAATGTTAGCCCCTTCAGATCTGCTACCATATACAACAAGGAGATGGCCAGGAGGATTACAAAGGTGCCAGAACCAGCCTCCAATCTGCATAGCAACCAAGATGGTTTCTCTCCTGGTCAGCAACTAGTGATTCTTACTGGAAAGCACATCTGTTGGGGACATCAGGTAAGGACAAAATTAATGCCCCATGACTCCTGTGGTCAACCTAAAACATAAAACAGCAATCAAGATTCATAAAGCAATGATAATTGATGGCAATTTCTCAGATTCACACACGGAGAATGGTGTCCAGTGGAGGGTGGTGGGTGTTGGTCAGATCAGGAGCTGACCGTCATGGGTTTGTTGAAAGGGAAGGCTGTGACAAACATTTCTTTACTCTGATCATCAATGTAATTACTCGGGAAGCCTGACTGGAAAAGAACATCATTTATTGTTGAACACCAAAATAGAGCCACTACTTTGTGGCATACATAGGCTGACAGTTCTGTACACCTATCCCTGGATCTGCTTCAGAAAGGGTTCGGTGATGAGTTCCAGCTTGGCAGGCCATTTACTATTACCAAGGAAACTCATACTCAATGAGCTCTACAAGCAGATTTATTAATGATTCTTCGTGGGCCTTGTAGGGCTTATCTCAATAATTCATCCTGAGCTCACTCTGAAAGTACAATCAGGGTGTAGATACCAGCCATAGACTTTTGGTTAAATGTAGACATAGAACAGATCTTAATTTCGAATTATGTAATTTTAAATTTGACAATTGCCCTTCAGATGCTCTGTTATTTCGACAAAATAACTGGAGATTACAAACTCAAGCTGTTTTGTTTGGATCGCAATCTTTTTATTCAGTAAATTCTTGAACCATCACCACCACTGGCTAAGCCCATCTGGTGCTCACCAACCTGAGCTAGTAATGGTTTACTTCTGGAAGAAAATGACGTGCATACAATTTCCCAGCTTTAGGTGATGGGACGGTATGAAAGAGAGGTCTTGAGCGTTGGTCAAGAGGAACCTCCGTCCCAGCCACTGGTCAAAGTGTCACGGCCAGACTCCTGGCCCCTGTTCAGTGTGTATCCAGTAACGGTGGAGGCTGAATATTTGCACATATGGAATCCAGCCTGACCATGCAGATAAGAGGATTAGGATACAGTTGTTTTAAGCCCCAAAAACCTAATGGCAGAGGACAGCTGCTGTATGTGTGCTACATTCCAGTAACTCATACACAGCTGGAATAAAGAGAACTGAATACCACAACTCGGGAACAACACACAGACCAAAATTTTCTTACCTCAAGGAAAGAATCTGTTCCAACTTGATGCAGCACCACACTCCCACACTCCACTCTTCATCACCAGAAACCCCCACCCCATCCCTAACTCACCCCATTCCACCCTCACATCACCCCAAACCCAATTCCCACCTCCTGTCCATCCACAACCTACTCTGTATCCCCCACTCAACCTCATTCCCACCTCCAAACCCCATCCCAAACTCATTCCCCACCCTCACCCACAACTCCAACCTAATTACCCACATCCATGTCCATCTCGACCCCATCACCCATCCCCAACCCCAACTCCATCCCCACTTCTACCCCATCCCCCATCCCAAGCCCATCCCCACCCCAACCCAATCCCTACCTCCACCCTATCACCCACCGAAATCCAATTCGCACACCTCTATCCTGTCCCCCATCCCAACCTCATTCCCCACTCCCACCCCAATCTCTACCCAATCACCCCATTCCAACCCAACCCAATCCCCAATCCATTCCAATCCTTCCCCCACCCCATCCCCTACCCTCAACCCCATACCAACCCCACCTCAATCCCCACCCATCTCAGCTGTGGGGGAAGGTGGGGGGAGGGGAGTGTAAGAAAAATGGAGACTGCCTCTGAACTAATTTTGTATTGAGATTGCGATATTAGTCTGGATCCTGTTGGCTTTTATTTCTGTAACCAGTCTGCACTGGGGTGTCAGCTAAGGCTTTGAGCTCAAGTCTCAGGAGGTGAACCCAGAATCTTTCCCCTAAAATGTGAGGCCACCCAACAAACTCTTAAAAAAAAACAAGCAGAAGCAGGAAAATCAGTAACAAGAAACAGAAATTGCTGGAAAAGCTCACCAGGTCTGGCAGCATCTATGTAGAGGAACATCAACAGATGATTGCTCCTGCCTTTTTGCCTTGGGAGCACTGGGGTTAATTATACCAGCCCATACCAAAAACAGAAGTCATACTTGTCTATCCAGCATCAAACAAGGCTGAAAGTTAGGGCCCTTCTCGTCTGTACACCTCACTAAGCTGTAAGAAAATTGTGGGAAACTGAAAAAAAAGAAAGTTCTAAAAGAACCATTTACAGAAGAATCATTCTGTTCAACTAATGACATAACTTCTCCCAAGCAACAAGGGTTCCTAGACAGTGCTTCACAAAACACCCTGTGTACTTTTCAGCTTTCCCTGTAATTTAGGTTCTATTTAAATCTCTTATTTGTCTGCTCAGAGATTACCAGAGATGGGAGGCTTACCTTGTCACATGTAGCTGAAAAACAAAGGCTCTGGCACCTGCTCCAAGCCTTGATGCATGGGGTTAATGAACTCGAGCCTTTGGGAGATCTGTATTCTTTGCTCCTAGGTCAGATTCCAACCATTGAAAACTGCAGAATCGTACCCTTGATGCCCAGAAATTGCAGGCCACTCCAAATCCTTAAGATAATAGCTGTGAGTGGTGGACAGGGTGTCACAGTCAATACTGAAGGAAAGTTCTTCTTGATCTAATCTGTGGTCGGACTCAATAATGAAAAACAACTTTACAGCTGCAAACTCTAAACAGAACTAGTGGATACAAAATCAGTCCACCCTCCTCATTACAAACAGAAAGGTTAAAATATAATCAATTTACTCCTCTTGCTTTATTTAACTTCCTTTGCACTAATTTCCCAGAGAGGAAGATCCTTACAGAGATATGGATTCCCCAGACACTCATTTCCCACTCACACCTTATACCACGCACAATTCCACAAGGGCAAGCTTAAATATTGGGGATCAGTAGCAGATTCCACATCTAGTTCAACCTTCTGCTGCCTCGATATCCACACAGCCAGTGAGTTTATGTTTTGAGTGTAAACTCTTCAGTACTGAATGTGAAAGTTAACTTACGACTGGTGACATGGTAATTGGACAGGTTGGATCTATCCTTTGTGCAGACAGGGCATCCCTGGTCAATTCTTCACATTGCAGGGTAGATACTAATGTTGCAACTGTACTGGTTCAGCTTGGTGAGAGGGCGCAGCTAGTCCTGCAACACATATCTTAAGCACTACTGCCGGTATGTTATCAGCACCATCAGCTTTGCAGAATCCAGTGCCTTCAGCCATTTGTTGATATCATGTAGGGTGAATCAAATTAGTTGAAGACTGGCATCTGTAATGCTGGGCACCTCAGGAAGTGGCACTTCAGGAAGTGGCACCTCAGGCCATAAGTGCTTCAGCCATTCTTTTGCATGAATTTACTGGGCTCCCCCATCATGGAGGATAGAGATATCTGTGGAGCCTCCTCCTACAGAGAGCTGCTTAATTGTCCAATACCATTCACCACTTGATGCAGCAAGATTTTGGACTTTAGAGGTTTGATCAGTATGCAGCCTCCACTGTGTTGTAGAGACACCAGGCTGAAACCTCATTTTTAAGTATGCCTGGTGCTAGCACAATCAATGTGAAAAAAAAAACACCCTCAAACCACCCACACAGAGAAACAAACAAGAAACTGGAAATGACATTTAACAAGAACAAGGGTTGTGGTACAGTGTTGTCATAGTAACTGATACTGGTTACTGTGCTCAATGTAGCCGGAATTGCAAAAGACGCACAAATGCAACGTGCACGCTGGCAGGATTAAATACAAACCAACACAGTAAACAACACCCACAGTAATTCCTAGCATGAGAAATATGGGTTGGTATCAAGAAACTGTGCAAGGCACCTGAGGGAAGAGGACAGTCTGGCTTTTAAAAACTTATATAAAAGAGGGAAAACAATGGGGCTGTATGGTCTTAAGATCCCAGGAAAGAGTTTGAGTGGAAGTCTATGTGATAGGAAATACAACTACAAATAATGGCTGTGGTCACTCATTATGTTTGTGTGTGTAGCCTTTAACCTAAAAACCTGTCACTGAACTCCAGCTTTCCAGCACAGAACATATGTCATAGGCCTAAATCCATAGGTTGGAATCTTCTGCTACAACAGTAATTGAAGGTGTGAAATTATTAATGGGCTAACATAATGAGACAGAATTCAAGACATGGTTCAAAATAGTCACTATTCTCAGTAGGTTTTAACTAAGGATCTGCACTGGAGATCGTAATTGAAGCAAAACCACAGAATCAGATTGTGTGGCCCAGGAAGGATAACAAACAATTACATACACATAAAGAACTGCAGATGCAGTAAATCAGGAACAAAAACAGAAGTTGCTGAAAAAGCTCAGCAGGGTCTGGCAGGATCTGTGAAGAAAAAAATCAGAGTTAACGTTTCGGGTCCGGTGACCCTTTCTCAGTGATTCCTCATTTTATTTTTGAACAAAATAAAAATGTATCTGCAAATACAAATTCACCCAATAGATTCACGTGTGTGTGTGTGTGTGTGTGTGCGTGTGTGAGAGAGAGAGAGAAAAAGTCGCCTTCAAACAACTACCTTAAACAGACCATTGTTCACAGCCAACTACCCAGCCTTCAGGACAACATTGACCACAACACTATACAACCCTGTCATGGCAACCTCTGCAAGACATGTCAAAGGTTTGACATGGACACTACCATCACACGTGGGAACACCACCCAGCACGTACACGGCAGATACCATGTGACTTGGCCAATGTTATCTATCTCATATGCTGCAGGCAAGGACTCCCC
>NC_063367.1:23030991-23057607 GCF_021869965.1 Rhincodon typus | reverse complement strand
CACCTCCCCCCTCTCCCCATCCTTCCTGCTCCGATTGCACTCTCACCCTCTCCACCCCTGCACTTGCGCTGTCTCCCTTGCTTGCTCTCTCTCCCTCTCTCCCCCTGTGCTCGCGTTCGCGCTGTCCCTACCCCCACGATTGTGCTTCCCTCCCCAACACCCTCTCTCTTTCCACCCCCGTGCTCGCTCCCCCTTCACCCTATACACTGGCTCTCACTCCTTCTCTGTCTATACCCCCAAGCCCGCACTCGCACTCTGTCCCCCCTCCGCTCGCACTCACATTTTCACGTCTCCACTCTCCCTCCCTCTCCCCGCTTGCGCCCACTCTACCTCCCTCTCCCCGCTTGCGCCCGCTCTACCTCCCTCTCCCCGCTGTCTCTTGCTCTGTCACCCACCTGCTGTCTCTCCCAGCCGCTTTCTGCCCCACCCCACCTTTGCACTCACTCCCCACTCCCCCTTGCATTCAGCGTCACTCTTGGTACTCTACTGCCCTTGCGCTCGCTCGCTCTCTCTCCCACCCTCCCCATCATGCATGTGCTTGCGCTCTCTCTCCCCCAAGTCATTCTCTCCACCCCCTCCCTGCTCGCGCTCTAGCTGCCCCGCTCGTGCCCGCTCTCCCTCCGCACTGGCGCTCGCTCGTACCTCCTTCCAGCATTTACCTTCTCCCATCCAGCTCCTACTGTCTCGCCCTCCTGATTCCAACACATGAATTCTTCAATTTTTCCCTCACTCCCACTAATATCCCGACTGACCCACTCACCCCCCCATTCGCTCCTTCACATCCTGCCTCTTCCTCTTGTTTCCACTGTCCCTTTTCCCCTTCACTTCCTCCCCTCTCCTCTTCCTCTTGCTCACTCTGTCTCTCTCATTTCCTCCCCTCACCCTCCTTCTACTCTGTCTCCCCCATCTCCCATCTCTCCCTGGCACACTCTCCCTCCTCCCGCCTTCCCCCTTATTCTCCCCACCTCCTCCCTCCATCTCCTGGCTCTCTCCGCCTCCCTGTCTCTTTCTCCCTACCATTCTCCCCCTCCTCCTCCCTCTCCTCCCCCTCCTCCCCACTTCTTCACCCCATGTCAATGGATTTTCTACCTAATAGCAATTTAAGTTTATATCAGATTCCCACCTTCTCAGAGGATCTAAGGATAGACAATAAATTGGAGCCTTGCTAGTGATGTGTGCCCGTTTCCTTGTGATGAAGAATGAGACAATTATGTGCGGGGCTTCAAACAGTTCAATCTTAGTCTTGCCTCTTGACAAGTGGCTGATGATATTCTGTAACAATACAGCAAGTATCTGTTAGGAAAAGAAACTAATGCAGTATTTATGGGTAAATTAAGTCAAAACAACTCGAGGATGTTCACCTAAAACCTACCTCATCTCCTAGTATCTTCCATAAGCTCAAGATCTAGTCCCAACGTTCCTCACATCCAATTTCCTGCATTTTTCATATAGCTCTTGATTCCACTACTGACCAAGAATCTATTTATCTCAGCCTTACATATAGAGAAGAACTCTGCCTTGATTGTTCTCCTTGGCAAGGAGTTCCAAAGACTCGTAAATCTCTGAGAAGAAGAAGAAATTCCTCCTCATCTCAGTCTGAACTTTATTCTGAGACTGTGCCATCTGGTCCTAGACTCTCCCATGAGGGGAAACATCCTCTCAGCACTTAGTCCATCAAGGCCCTTAAGAATCCACTACATTTCAATGAGATCACCTCTCAATTTTCTATACTTCAGTGAGTAGAGTTCCATCCTGTTTAGCCTTTGCTCAAGAGACAATACCTCCAGACCAGGGATCATCCTAGTGAACTTCTTCTGAACTGTCTCCAATGAAATTATGTATTTTCTTAAGGGGAACAAAACTGCTGACAGTACTTCCAGATGTGGTCTCACCAGCACTTTGAACAGTTGTGACACGACTCCCTAACTTTTATATTCCCTTGAAATAAGAGCCAACAATCCATTACCCTTCCCAATTACCTGCTGCACCTGTGTGCTAGCTTTCTGTGTTTCTGCACAAGTATCCTGCAAGTCCATTTGAGTTGCAGCTTTTCTTCATTTAAATAATGATGCATGTAGTCAGTACAGAAATAGGCCCTTTAGCCCAACTCGTCCATGCTGACCAGGTTTCCTAAGCTGAACAAGTCCCATTTGCCTGCCTTTGGTCCATATCCCTCTAAACCTTTCCTATCCATGTGCCTGTCCAAATGACTTTTAAATGTTGCAACTGTACCCTCCTCTACCACTTCCTCTGGCAGCTTGTTCCATATATGCAAACCCCTCTGTGTGAAAATGTTGTACCTCAGGTCTCTTTTGAATCTTTCCTTTCTCACCTTAAACGTACCCCATACACCACCTTTAACATCCACTCCCTCCACCACCGATGCTTAGTAGCAGCAGTGTGCATCATCTACAAAATGCACAAGGCTCCTCAGACAGCACCTTCCAAACTCACGACCACTTCCATCTGAAAGGACAAGGGCAGCTGATACATGGGAACACCACCCTTGCAAGTTCCCCTCTAAGCCCATCAACATCCGGACTTAGATTCACAGAGATGTACACTATGGAAACAGACCCTTCACTCCCGACTCCTCCATGCTGACCAGATATTCTAAATAAATCTAGTCCCATTTGCCAACATTTGGCCCATATCCCTCTAAACACTTCCTATTCATTTACCCATCCAGACGCCTTTTAAATGTTGTAATTGTACCAGCCTCCACTACCTCCTCTAGCAAGTCATTCCATACACGCACCATCCTCTGCATGAAAAAGTTGCCCCTTAGGCCCCTTTTTAAATCTTGCCCATCTCACCTTAAACCTATGCCCTCTTGTTTTGGACTCCCCAAACCTGGGGAAAAGACCTTGACTATTCACCCTATCCATGGCCCTCATGATTTTATAAACTTCTATAAGGTCACTCCTCAGCCTCCGAAGCTCCAGAGAAAATAGCCTCAGCCTATTCAGCCTCTTTCTACAGCTCAAACACTCCAGCCCTGGCAACATCCTTGTTAATCTTTTCTGAACCCTTTCAAGCTTCACAACATAGGCAGGTGGGAAGAGGGGGTGGGGCTGCCTTGTTAGTAAGAAATGAAATTAAATCAATTGTAAGAAACGAAGTAGAGTCGGATGGTGTAGAATCTGTGTGGGTAGAGCTGAGGTACCACAAAGGTTAAAAAAAACATAGTTGGAGTTGTGTACAGGCCTCCAAACAGTAGTCAGGAAGGGGGCGGCGGGGGGGAGGTGTGCGGTGGGAGGTGGGAGGCGAGTTACACCAGGAGATAGAAGCTGTGTAAGAAAGGCAAAGTTACAGTGCTCATGGGGGATTTCAATATGCAGGTGGACTGGGGAAATCAGGTTGGTAGCGGATTGCAAGGAAAGGAATTTGTGCAATGTTCCAAGATGGCTTTTTGGAGTAGCTTGTGGTGGAGCCCACTAGGAAACAGGGAATACCGGATTTAATGTTGTCCAATGAGGCAGACTTGATAAGGGAGCTTAAGGTGAAGGAACCCTTAGGAGGCAGTGATCATAATATGATTGAATTTACTCTGCAATCCAAGGGGGAAAGGATAGAATCAGAGTTAATGGTATTACAGCTGAATAAAGGCGTCTACAGAGATATGAGGGAGGAGCTGGGCTGAATTGACTGGAAGAGGAGCCCAGAAGGAAAGACAGTGGAAGAGCAATGACAGGATTTTCTGGGAGTAATTCAGGAGACACAGCAAAAATTCTAGGAAAAAGAAACATGGTACAGGGAGGATGAGGCAACCATGGCTGACTAAGGAAGTCAGGGATAGCATAAAAGCAAAAGAGAAAGCATATAATGTGGCAAAGAGCAGTGGGAAACCAGAGGCCTGGGAAGCTTACAAAGACCAACAGAGGGCAACAAAAAAAGAAACAAGGAGGGAGAAGATTAAATACGAGAGTAAGCTAGCCAGTAATATATGGAAGGACTATAAGAGCTTCTTTAGATATATAAAGGGCACAAGAGAGGCAAAAGTGGACATTGGACCGTGGGAAGATGACGCTGGAGAGACAGTAGTCAGTAAAGAACAAGGAAATGGCTGAGGAGCTGAATAATTACTTTGCGTCAGTCTTCATGGTGGAAGACATGAGTAATATCCCAAAGTTCAAGAAAGTTAGGGGGCAGAGCTGAGTGTGGTGGCCATCACCGAGGAGAAGCTGCTAGAAAGCTGCTGAAGGTGGATATCACTTGGACCAGACAGACTACACCCCAGAGTTCTTAAGGAGATACCTGAAGAGATAGTGGAGGTGTTAGTGGTGATCTTTCAGGAATCACTAGAGTCAGGGAGGGTCCCAGAGGACTGGAAAATCGCTAATGTGACACCCCTGTTTAAAAAGGGAGTAAGGCAAGAGATGGGAAATTACAGGCCAATTAGCCTAACCTTGGTCATGGGTAAGATTTTGGAGTCCATTATGAAGAATGAGATTTCTGAAAACTTGGAAGTGCATGGTAAAATAGGGCAAAGTCAGCATGGTTTCATCAAGCGGAGGTCATGCCTGACAAACCTGTTAGAATTCTTTGAGAAAGTAATCAGCAGGGTAGACCAAGGAGAGCCAATGGATATTATCCACCTGGACTTCAAGAAGGCCTTTGACAAGGTGCCGCACAAGAGGCTGTTGAGTAAGATAAGGGCCCACGGTGTTAGAGGCAAGGTGCTAGCATGGATAGAAGATTGGCTGTCTGGCAGAAAGCAGGCAGTGGGGTTAAAAGGGTCTTTCTCAGGATAGTAACTGGTGACGTGGTGTTCCACAAGGATCAGCATCGGGACAATTTTTCACTTTATACATTAATGATCTAGATAAAGGAACTGAGGGCATTCTGGCTAAGTTTGCAGGCGATAGGTAGAGGGACAGGTAATATTGAGGAGGTGGGGAGGCTGCAGAAGGATTTGGACAGGTTAGGACAGTGGGCAAAGAAATGGCAGATGGAGTACAACGTGGGAAAGTCTGAGGTCATGCACTTTGGTAAGAAGAATAGAAGCATGGACTATTTTCAAAATGGGGAGAAAATTCAGAAGTCTGAAGTGCAAAGAGACTTGGGAGTTCTAGTCCAGGATTTTCTCAAGTTAACCTTGCAGGTTGAGTCAGTACTTAAGAAGGCAAATGCAACTTTGGCATTTATTTTGAGAGGAAATGAATATAAAAGCAGGGATGTACTTCTGAGGCTCTAAAAGGCTCTGGTGAGACCACATTTGGAGTATTGTGCGCAGTTTTGGGCCCCATATCTCAGGAAAGATGTACTGGCTGTGGAGTGGGTTCAGAGAATGGTCCCAGGAATGAAAAGCTTAACATATGAGGAACATTTGAGGACTCTGGGACTATACTCATTGGAGTTTAGAAGGATGAGGGCGGATCTAATTGAAACTTACAGAATACTGAATGGCCTGGACAGAGTGGATGTTGGGAAGATATTTCCATTGGTAGGAGAGACCAGGACCAGAGGGCACAGCCTTAGAGTAAAGGGAAGACCTTTTAGAACGGAGATCAGGAGAAACTTCTTCAGCCAGAGAGTGGTGAATCTATGGAAGTCACTGCCTCAGAAGGCTGTGGAGGCCAGGTCATTGAGTATATTTAAGATGGAGATAGATAGGTTCTTGATTGTCAAGGGGATCAAAGGTTACCGGGAGCAAGTGGGAGAATGGGGTTGAGAAACTTATCAGCCATGATTGAATGGTGGAGCAGACTCGATGAGCTGAATAGCCTAATTTCTGTTTCTGTGTCTTATGGTCTAACATCTTTCCTACGGCAGGGATACCAGAATTGAATGCAGTATTCTAAAAGTGACTTAACCAATGTCCTGTACAGCTGTAACATGACCTCCCAAATCCTATATTCAACATACTGACCAATAAAGCCAAGCATTCCAAATGAGATAGTATGAACTGCAGATGCTAGAATCAAGAGATAACACAGTTTGGAGCTGGAGGAACACAGCAGGCCAGGCAGCATCACAGGAGTAGGAAAGTTGACGTTTTGTGTTGGGACCCCCCTTCAGAAAAAAAAATGCCTACTTTACTACTCTGTCTGCCTGCAACTCTGCTTTCAAGGAACTATCAACCCATACTTCGAAATATATCGCAGTTCCTTCAGAGTTGCTGGGTCAAAATCCTGGAATGCCTCCTCTGACAGTGCTGTGGGTCTACCTAAACCTCAAGAACTGCAGAAGTTCAAAGAGGCACTTCCTACAGGGGCAGATAGGAATGAGAATAAATGGTGGCCCAGCTAGAGACACCCACGTTCTGTGAACAAATAATTTTAAACAGACACCTCCGTACGTAGTCACATATAAAACACTTTGACCTTGCAACATACCTATCAGTCGGGTGGCTGCTTACAGTCCCAGTTTAAGGCTTTTCCTTCACTGTTGGTCCATTGGTAGGCCTGGCATTGCTCGTTTTTTCTCCCTTCCAAAATGAACAACTTCACATTTTCTCAAATTGGGGTACACCATTTGCCAACATTTTTCCCTCTTGCTTAACTTATCAATATCTCTCTGTAAACTGTTTGTATTGCTCTCACAACTTGCTTTTCCGCATATTTTTGTGTCATCTGCAAACTTGGCTACAGTACATTTGCTTCCTTCTTCCAAATCATTATGATATATTGCAAACAGTTGCATTCCCAGCACTGATCCCTGTGGATCATCACTGGTTACAAGTTGCCAGCCTTAAAGAGAAACCTTTATACCCAATTGCTGTTTCCTGCATCAATTCTCTCTCCACGCTAAAATACTGTCTCCAACACCATGGGCTCTTCTGTCATGACTTAACCTTTAGTGAGGTACCTTGTCAGACGTCTTCTCAGATTTCAAAACAACACATCTTGTGGTTCCCCTCTATCCACTCTGGTTGAGACTTCCTTGAGAAACTTGAATAAATTAGGCAGACATGATTTTTCTTTCATGAAGCCACGGTGACTCTGCTTTGGGGGAAAAAGTAACCAAAGAACTGCAGATGCTGGAAATCAGAAAGAAAAACAAAAACAGAAATTGCTGTTAAAACTCAGCAGGTCGGGCAACATTGTGGAAAGAAAGCAGAGTTAACGTCTCAGGTCTAATGACCCTTCTGATTTCTCTCCACAGATATTGCCCGACCTGCTGAGTTTTTACAGCAGATCTGACTCTGCTTGATTAGGTTGTCAGTTTCCAATTATTCTGTCAGTACTTCCTTAATAATTGACTCCAACAGTTTTCCAACAATAGATGTTGGGTTAATCGGCTGATATTACCCACTTTTTGCCTGCCTTCCTTTTTTTAAATGGGGGTGGCATATTGGCAGTTTTCTAATCCTTTGATACATCTCCAATTTGGAAAATTGCAACCAATGCATCCATGATCTCTGTACTACCTCTTTTAGGATTTGAGGACGTATGCCAACAGGGTTAGTAGACGTATCCGCCTTTAGCCCCATTAGTTTTATCTAATATTACTTCTTTGGTGATGCTGATGTTACTTAATACCTCTCCTGTATTCCTTAGCATTAATGGGATGTTCAAAGTATTTTCTGTTGTAAAGATGATGCAAAATATCTGTTTAACCCCTCTGCCATTTCCTTGTTCCGCATAATTATCCCCACATATTTATTTTTTAATTCACTTCACTGCTGTCTCTTTTATACACACTAAATAAAATTTTATCATCAGTTTTTATACTCCCTTGCTAGTTTTGCCTCTTTATTATCTTTTCAGTTTTCCTTTGCCGGATTTCGAATTTAGTCTTCACAGCTATCGCTGACTTTTACCTTCAACTAACGTGAACATTCTCCTCAACTTCCTTGGTTAGCCATGATTGGTTTATCCCTCTCCTTAGAATCTTTCCTCCCTACTGGGTTATGTTCAGCTCTTTGAGCTGGCTGTGCTATTCATTACGATTGTGGATGATCTATTTATGTTTCAAATTCCTCATTCCCATCTACCCTGAATGATGCCAGATTCTCTTTAGGTGAGGGAATCAAAAGTCGCAGAAAAACACTTCTTGGAAAAAAAAATTCTCATCTTTGACCTGAAAGTAAAGCCCCTAATTGTACCCAGAAAAGGAAGCCTGTTTCTATGTTCATCGTGTCAAGACAATTTCAGATTCATAATTCATAATATACCCCTCATTCCTTTAACCTCCAGTGATAACAAGGCCTGAAACGTCAGCCTTCCTGCTCCTTGGCCTGCTGTGTTTATTCAGCTCTACACCTTGTTATCTCGGCCTGTCCAATGTTTCTTCATAAAACTGCCCAGTCATATAGGTACAGGTTGTACCTCCCTAATCTGACCCGAAACGTCAGCCTCTCTGCTCCTATGATGCTGCTTGGCCTGCTGTGTTCATCCAGCTCTGCACCTTGTTGTCTTGGATTCTCCAGCATCTGCAGTTCCTACTAACACTGGTTCAGTACCTGGCTCCAATTTAAGTCTAGAGTTGCTATTAAGGTCGCAAAGTCATAGTCTGCACATGCTTGGTCTGCAGTCACATTTATTTTAGTGAAGTACTTTTAATCTGCCTGGATTATTTAGACCATACTTGTTGGAACCCTTAGTGAAAAGATGTATTTTGCTCACAGCTCAGTGTGGGAGACGTGAGATTAATTGCTGCAACTCACAGGAACAATTGTCTCTGGTGCTTATGTAACTTTACTCTTTTCCAGGTTCCGTATTAAGGAACATTTATTGTTTCAATGATTTACAGAAGGAAAATTGAATTGACTCTATAATAAAATGCAGAAGGATTGTGAGCAACATATTGCAAAGTACTTTTTAAAGGTGTTTAAAACTCCTGTGGTCCGGCAAAGGCCCAGTAGCAAGACTGGTGGATTATGGAGGTATGACTTGTGTCAATCCAGTAAAGCTCCTCTACACATTTATATCCTTCCTTAAATAAGGAAACCAAACCTGCACGCTGTATTCAGAATAGGGTCTTATCAATGCAGTTTGCTGACTATCATTCTACTTGAAGCACAAATTGAATCATTGGGTTATATTCTGTTCTATTTATTCGGACATCTCATCAAACCAGACCCTGTCAGTCAGCTGAAATGCCTGTGCTTTTTCATAAAATGGTATGTTTGCTGTTGATTGTTAGATGTAATTTATTGTTTTTATCCCTGTCCCTCACCAAGGAACTGCATTCATCCCTAGCTCCTTGTCCTCAAGCTGATGTAAATAATTGGATGTTCCACAATATGCCTGTAAAGCCCTGATGAATATTATCAGACCTACTTTACACTTCATTTAAAATGCCTTGCATTTACAGTGTTCCATATTGGAAAACTTCTCTGATATCAAGTCACTTTGAAATGGTGAAGTTAGTGCTTTGTTTTTGTACTGTTTGTATTTTTTTCAGATTGTAAATAGTTTCAAGGGTGGGGAAAAAGAGACAATATCTCTCATTGTGTTGGGGATGACTTCTGCTGTCAGAGATAGTATTTAAGATTGAGTGTTGGTGGCAGTTTGTCGCTGCAAGGCAAGGAGTGATTCACTCACAACACATGGAATTAGGTGTCAGTCTGGCCACGCCCATGAAGCTTTGAGATGTCACAAACAAATGTTGCAATACATATTGAAACACCAGTAGACTGTAGATGTCGTTTTCCTCAGTACAACTACAGAGCAATCTTTTATAATTCTATTTTTAATCTATCTACCATTAGGAGAGTCTGACCATTGTTAGTTTTAGATTGGCATAAACTCATCTGATGGTCAGAATAACCTCGTACACCAGTAAAAGTGGGATCAAGTCTATTTCTGACAGGGTAAATTAAGGAGAAACTTTTTTGGTAAAATTTCACTCATCATGAGATGTTGGCGATAAAGAAAGGAACACTTTCCACTTCAAGTATTTGGTATTAGTATTCAGCCATCCCATTGCAGATACAGACAGCATTATTCAAATAAAGAATAAAGATCCCAGTAAATTGCCCCAAATATAATCCCAGGGTAGACACAACAATTCAATAAGCTTGAATAGAAATCTAGTTTTGGTAAGTTATTATCATTGTAAAAACCCATTTGCTTCACTGGAGGGAAACCATTCTTACCTAGTCCAAACCATGTAACTCCAGACCCACAGTAATTTGGTTGACTTTTAACTGTCCTCTGAAATGTCCTCAGAAACCACTCAGTTCAAGGGCATTTTAGGGATGGACAACAAATACTTGCTTTTCCCAGCAACACTAACAGCTCGTGAAAGAATTAATAAAGACAAATAGCCCAAGGCACTTCATGTAAAAGTAACCAGGCAAGATGTGACACTAAAATAGATATTAGGACAGGTGACCAAGTAGTTGTCCAAAGAGGAAGGTCTTAAGCCTCACATCTGTCCTGAAGCACCTATGTGAGAGTGTCAGGTAAGAGTAGCATCTAATATAAAGACTAGAATCTAACTTGACTGTAATAACTCAATGATGAAATAGACTGACTAGGTTCACACCTAGAAATTTGGTGCTTAAATGACTGGTGCCTCTGGATCTTATCCAAATGGGAACCAGTGCTGGTGAGCATCAACACCCAGGCTGTGGGGTTGATGGAATTATAGTACCTTTAGGGCAGGAGACGGGAACCCAAATTCGGTTTATTAAATAAAAATAAAGTACTGAAATAAAAACAAACCACTTGAGAAATTCAACGGGTCTTGCAACATCTGTGTAGTGAGAGACAAAGTTAACATTTCAAGTCTTATATCACTCTTCTTTGGAGAACTCACTTTCTCTATATTGAATTGAATTAGGTTTATTGTGACGTACTCACATGAGTACAGTGAAAAGTTTACAAGTCGCTACTTAGGGCACCGTCTTGGGTACGAAGGTACCTGGGTACAGAATCTTGGTACAAAGCAGAAAAATAAAGAAAACAAAGTCAAAAGTTAAACATTTCAGTTCTTCTTACTAAAATGTAGAAAAACAAAAAAACAGTTAACAGTTCAACACCACAGTCCATAAGCACCTGGCTATGCTGGGTTCTCACAACTCACAAGGGCTCAGCCTCACCCCCACTGATGCTCTGGGTTGCCTGCTTTTGTCACCTTGCAACCTGTTCCAATTCCACCTGCACCCGCTCCCCCCCACCACCCCCCCCTGGCCCACCCCCCCCTCCTGTCACCCCCGGGTCACCCCGGCCCACCAGCTCTTGCCCCCCCACTGGCCCACCCTGCTCGTCCCGGCCCACCCGCTCCCGCTCTTGCCCCCGGTCGCCCTTGGCCCACCCACTCCCACTCTGATTCTCGCTCCTAGAGTCACCCTCGGTCCACCTGCTCGCGCTCTCGCCGTCCCCTCCGGTCACCTCAGGATTACTGCCATTGACGGCAGGGATCTGTCTTGCTGCCACCGTGGGCATGCCCTACCTGTGCTGGATCGATCTCCTCCACACTGCACAAACTTGCACCTACATAAGGTAAGTAGATTAAACTAAGAAATAAAGTAATGAAAGAAGAAAAAGTGAAAGTATAAAAATGTAAAGGCAGACGGGGCAGACGGGTCCCAAGCAGGAGCCCACATGCTGCCCTGCTACTCCGCTGCCATCTTGTGATTTTCCAAAGGAGCTGCTTGTTCTGCAAAAAATTTGGATTAGAGTTCCATTGCAGAACTTCCAGCACAAAAATCAAGACTAACATTCCAGTGCAGGACTAAGAGGAGCTTTGCACAGCTGAAAGTGCTATGTTGGACAAAAAGTGTTTTGCCAAGGTCCAATTAGCCTGCTCAGTGGTTGTGAAAATTCCATGGCACTGTTTTGAAAAAGAGTAAAGGAGTTATTTCTGGTGCCTTGACCAATAATTATTCCTAATCAACATCACGAGAAACAGATTGTTTATAGGCGTTTGCTGAGCACAAATTAACTGTTGCATTTACAGAAGTGACTACATCTCAAAGAGTGCTCCGTGACCTTTGAAATGCCTGGTGGTTGTGAAAAGCTCTGTATTAAATGCAAGTTATTTTAAAATCCATTAACAAATTAAATTTGTTCATTTTAATTTCAGGTGAGAGGCCCTTCGCATGTACTTGGCCAGATTGCAACAAGAAGTTTGCTCGCTCTGATGAACTGGCTCGACACTACCGCACCCACACAGGCGAGAAGCGCTTTAGCTGCCCCATCTGTGAGAAACGCTTCATGCGCAGCGACCACCTGATGAAGCATGCTCGGCGCCATGCCAATTTCCAGCCTAGCATGCTGAAGAGAGCACACAGCTCACGGCCGAGCTCAGTCAGTGATTACAGTCGATCAGATGCATCCAGCCCAGCGCTGAGTCCCGCCAGCTCACCCTAAACACTCCTGCACCCGATGACTACACTTTTGATATGCTTGGCCTCCCAACTGTTGAACTTCACTGCAACAGTGAAAAACAAAAAGGGAAATGAAATTGGTCGATGTTGAAGGGACAGCATCACTGCTACTGAGTCTTTCAAAAAGAGTTAACAGCTTTAAGAGAAAACACAAAATAACTACACTTTCACCTCAGGATATGTTACTGTTTTTCTTAAACTGCACAATAGAGAAAGCAACATACAGCTCAGATTTAACCTGGTTCAGCTTTTCCCTCAGGGATGACAACACATTTCTCCTGTACCATCGCCTTGCCTTAAATATTTGCACTCTGATTGCATCAATGTTACATTGATATGCAGGGGGATACGTGGGTCAATTCTACTCTTGAAATTTTAATGTTTGTGGCTAAAGTGTTAATCATGGGGTTGTTGTAACTTGTATGTTCTTCCAAATTGCAGCACATGTTTCATTGGTGGCTGAAATGGGTTTGCAGATCTCCTGGTCATTCATCCAACCCTCCACCTCCTCTAGAATGCTGCATATCACTTTCAGAAGGTAATTGAAGAACAGTGCATGAAGTCAAGTGATCAGAGCTTTGCTGTTCCTAAGTTAAAGTTACAAACTGCCAGTGGATGTTGTCTTTCCTGCTGATCATCACACCCCCTGCTCCTCCCCACAACAAAGAAAAGTAATTACTCTGTAAAATTATACACAAACTTGGAGAGTTCATGTTATGGACTAATGAAAACCCAGAAGCCATTCCAAAATGTTCTGAAGATATTTTAGAAGATAGTTTTAAGTGCCGTCAGATGTAGTGTATTGTATACTCTAGGTTATTGGTTGCATTGTGGAAGGATAATAATATACATTCCAAAGGAATCCATGTGGACTGTGTACGTACTCGCTTTGCATGGAAGCTATTGCCTCTGGTTCCTTGTGTTTGTTGTGTTGATAGGGTCAGCATAGCACTATAGGTACTTGATGCTGAGATCAGGTAACTTTACTCCTGTACCTCTTGCACTCTCCAGCAGTGTGTCTGAAACACATCAACACACAGATACTCTTTGATAATCTTCTGTATTTATTTTTGGGTTTCTATTTAACTGTAAAATGCAATAGGCTGGTCCTTTATTAAAAAGAGGAGAATGTATGGTCAACTTGAGTGATTAACCATTTATTATGTGTGTATGATAGAAGTTGAAAAAGTCTCACTGACTTGTCAGTTAACCTGGTACATACAATATATTTTTTTTAATTTGTGTTAAACCACAAGAATTTAGAGTTCATTTTGCGATCTGCCCCTCTCCATCAAAAGATTGCATAATTTCACAACTGTAAATATTTTTCTGGCAACTTCCTTCTGCCTCCTCATTCCTCATCCCCCATCACAAAAAAACATAGTTCTCTTTCACTGGGGTACTGGTTCCACATGTAGGCAGCCTTCAATATCCTCACTCACATACGAACTTACACCATGATCATTGACAAGTCTTCAGTCATGAAGCTTATGATAGTCAAAAGTCTGTCCTGTTCTTAACAAACGCTTGCATTTCTCCAACAGCAATCACTGGAGTGTGATCAGAAACAGGAGCAATTACCATGAATTGCCGTTAGGGTGGAATCAGCTAATTCAGTAGGGAATTAAATGTTAACCCTTGTATGCTTTAGATTTACACCGGACAGTTCAGACATCTAAACATTTTGGATATGAAATAGTTCTTTATAATTTTGTGGATTATCATAGGAAGTAGGCTGCTCATTCTATCATTTGGCAGGTTATGGAGGTGAACTCCTGAGGTTGCTAAACAAATACACTCAGACCTCAGCATATTATAGATTAGTTTCCTGATTAAAAGAAGAACTCAGAGATTGAAAGCCCCCAAAGAGGCCCCTTGTATGAAAGCACACTAAACTAGGAGCAGGTTTGACAGATACATCAAATACGCATTAAGGAAGGAAGGCAGTTTAAGGAATGGCTATGGCAGGATGAGGATAGAAGCATTTTTTAAGTGTTTCTAAAATAAGGTTTAGGACTGGCTGGAGCACTGAGATGGGCATTGTCTTTTCACATCAGAGGTATTGTTCAAATCCAGTTCAGAATGGAGCTAACAATCATCAATTTGAAATTTTTATCTCATTGTTTCTGTGGATTGAGATACAGAAACTAATTGTTGCTGCTATAGCACAGACAATCTCACTCCAAAATGGGGAGAAAATTAATCTAGATTTATTTTTACTCTGTAATTTGTGCTGTACCTGGCCTGGGATCATTTGATGGGACAGTACAGAGGGAACATTATTCTGCTTCAATTTTATGTACCTATCCTGGGAATTACATGGTACATCAGTTACGTGTTTCATTACCCACAATGAACATCTCTTAGCTTTAAAACAAAAAGTCCTTCAACTGCCTACTTCTCAAAACCTAAATGATTGTAGGTTTCCGGAGAGTCAAGAGTTCTTTGGTTTTATATGTAAAAGTGAGTGATAGTTTCAGCCAATGTTAGCTGTACCAAAATTACGAGCTGAGCTGTATTTTAGCGAGTGCGATTCTTTGGTGCTTGTACTGTATATTTATATTTGGGGATCAGGCAAGATTCTCCATCTCCAGTAAGACTGTTCAATTTTTCCTCAGTACCTTGTGCACATGACATTTAAATCATGAATTTCTATTTTAACTAAATAAACCACATCTAACTGTAGAAGGCCACGTAGTGACTCACCACATGAACCGAAACATTATTAGAGGGATCGCACTTCACAATGCTGGCGCTCACTGTTCTGATGTTCTGCTTTGTATGCTTTTTGTAATTTTACTTTGTACATCCATTTTGTGATTATTGTCCTATGCAAACTTTAACACGAGCAAAACTACAGTTTCATAATAAATGTTATGCATGGATAGTGAGGGCTTCTTTTAAATAAATGTTTAAGAGTTTCTGTGAGACCCATTATTGAGAAGTACAACTCTGACAGAGAGCATTAACAAATCATAAGAGTAACAGAACGGTTACACCATTTGAGAATAGCTGCTTCTGGCATCATCATTGTCCCAAAACAGTCAATTCTGACCAGATTTCAGACTCTACAAATGACCTTTCTTTTTAATGTGAGCTGGACCGTGAATATCTAAGAGCTATTTAACCATAGTGTCCACTGTACCTCATAATTGCACAAGTGATCACTTAGATATAAAAAAAGCAAAGTGTAGTCTGTGATACGAGGCAAGAAGACAACAACAGCAGATGGAAAGATGAAATGAAAGGCAATACAAGAAAAAGACTCATCAGAGGAAGAGAACTGACAGCACAAACTCTCAAAAACAAATAGAATCTTGGGGGATAAAATGAAATAGGATGAATTCATAGATATTTAAGATGTCAGTGTCCATGACATCAGCCTTCTACTGTCTGACATTGCAACTTCTTATAATTTCCATTATTCCTAATTATCCAGAATCTAAAGAGGAGAAAACTTATTAAGCCATTCAGCTATTTGAACCTGCTCCACCATTTGATATGTTCATGGTTAGTCTGACTGTGGATTCAACTTCATTTTCCTACCTACTTCCTATACAATTTCACTCTCCTGGTAATTCAAAAATCTAGCTACCTATGCTTTAAAAATACTCAATGATCCTGCCTTCCCAGCTATCTGGGGAACAGAATTCCTCAGAATCATGATTCTTTGAGAGAAAAAAATTCTCTTCATCTCCTTATATGGGAAACCCTTTATTTCCGAACTGTATCCTCAAGTTCTAGTCCCTCCCACAAAGTGGGTGGGGTGCCCTTCAGCATTCATCCTGTCAAGTCCCCTCAGGATCTTTCACCTCTCAAGAAGATCTTTCATTCTTCTAAACTCTAACATATACAGATTCAGCTTGTCCCCAACTTCTTCTCGTAAGATAACCGCATATCCCACCATCCCAGCAATCAACTGAGTAAACTTGCACTGAACAGCTTCTAATATATTTATACACTTACTGAAACAATGAGACTAAAACTGTACACAGTCTTCCAGATGTGGTCTCACCAATACCTTGTACAACCACAGCAAAACATTTTTTTTATTCCATTCCTCCTTGCAATAAACAACATTCCATTTGCCTGCTTAATCATTTTCTGTATCTGCATCCTAACATTTTGTGATTCATACACAAGGATTTGGGTATTCTAATATATCAAGAATTTAGCAGTTTTTTGCAGCTCATCTGGACTAGCCATAAAAATACTTTGGCTACAAGATCGGGTCAGAGGCTAGGAATTCTGTGGTGAATAACCATTTCCTGTCTCACAAAGCCTGTCCACCATCTATAGGCACAAGTCAGGAGCATGATGGAATACTCCACACCTGCCTGGATGAGTGCAAATCCAACAAGACTCAAGAACCTCAGCATCATCCAGGACAAAGTGTCCCACTTGATTGGCACTACATCTCCAAATATTCACTCTCTGCCATTAATGTACAGCAGCAGCAGTCTGTACATCTGAATGATGCCTGCAGAAAATCATCATGGCTCCTTGGACAGCATCTTCTAAAACTATTAGAGACAAAAAAAACTGCAGATACTGGAATCCAAGGTAGAAAAACAGGAGGCTGGAAGAACACAGCAGGCCAGGCAGCATCTGGAGGAAAGGGCCAGTCAATGTTTCGGGTATTATTAATATATTATTATTTAATTATTATTATATATTAATAATATATTAATGTGAGAACAAAACCTCTTCCAAGTTTCCTTTCAAGGTATTCACCACCTTGATTTGGAAATATATCACTGTCCCATCAATAATTTTAGGTCAAAATCCTGGAACTCCCTCCCCAACAGCATTGTGGATGTACCAAATGGACTGAAGTTATTTAAGAAGGTAGCTCAGCACAAACTTTCTCCAGGGCATTAAATGCTGGCCCAGGCAGCAAAGCTGTCATCCCATGACAAAAAAAGAAAACAGATGCTCTTCATTTAAATAATATATTGTTTTTCTATTCTTTCTGCCAAAGTAGACAAACTCACATTTTCCATGCTGTACTTCATCTGCCAATTTTTTCTCTCACTCGCCTAACTTATCGATATTCCTTTGTAGATTTTCTACCTGTTCTTCGCAAATTATGTTCCTACTCATCTGAGTCATCAGAAAATGTAGCAACCATATATTTGGTTCCTTCATCTAAGCTATTGATATAGACAGTAAATAGCTTGTCAATAGCTGATGCCTCAACACAGTGGTACGCCACCTATTATATGTCACTAATCTGAAAATGATCCATTTATGTTTCTTGTTAACTAACCATTTTTTTCCTCTATCTGCAACTCCGCTTCCCCAAAGGTGTGATATCTTAATTTGCTTAAATTCCATCTTGCAAAGTGACTTCTATAGTACATAGAACTGAGAACAGTACAGCACAGTACAGGCCCTTCGACCCACGATGTTGTACCGACCTATTATCCTACAAAGATCAATCTACCCTGCATACCCAACATTATACTATCATCCATGTGCCTATCCAAGAGTCATTTAAAAGTCTCTAAAGTATCTGACTGCACAACCACTGCTGGCAGCGCATTCCACACGCCCACCACTCTCTGTGTAAAGAACCTACCTCTGACATCTCCCCTATACCTTCCTTCAATCAGCTTAAAATTATGCCCCTTCATAATGGTCATTTCCGCCCTGGGAAAAAATTTCTGACTATCCACTCTATCTATGCCTCTCATCATCTTGTAAACCTCTATCAAGTCACCTCTCATCCTTCTTCGCTCCAATGAAAAAAGCTCTAGCTCCCTCAACCTTTCCTCATAAGACCTGCCCTCCAGTCCAGGCAGCATCCTGGTAAATCTCCTCTGCACCCTCTCTAAAGCTTCCACATCTTTCTTGTAATGAGGTGACCAGAACTGAACACAATATTCCAAGTGTGGTATAACCAGAGTTTTATAGAGCTGAAGCATTACCTCATGGCTCTTAAACTCAATTCCCCTGCCAATGAAAGCCAACACATCATATGCCTTCTTTACAACCCTATCAACTTGGGTCGCAACTTTGAGGGATCCATGGACGTGGACCCCAAGATCCCTCTGTTTCTCCACGCTGCCGAGAATCCTGCCATTAACCCTGTATTCGGCATTCGAATCTGACCTTCCAAAATGAATTACTTCACACTTTTCTGGGTTGAATTCCATCTGCCACTTCTTTGCCCAGCTCTGCATCCTGTCAATGTCCCTTTGCAACCTACAACAGCCCTCCACGCTGTCCATAACTCCACCAGTTGTGCAATCAGTTACAAGAATGATACTGGAAATGAATATGTCTGCATTCTCCTACACAAGCTGACACAGCAATGAAATTATTTACATTTTTGAATCCTCCACATATTGTGTCACATTGACAGATGCCTGACAATAAAGCAGGTCAATTTATCCTTGAGCACAAGTAAAACATTACAAAATGTTCACATAATGCTATCAATTATGACATCAATTCTTACTTGAATCATGAAGTCTTAAAAGCTTAGAATGCCTGGAAACCCCTTCTTCCACAGAGCATGACCAATCTATGGACTCCACCCACCCTCCATCCCCCTTTCATGTTAAAAATTCCCATAGCCTAATTAAAATTGTACAATAGTGACCATTACTTCTTTGATCATTATGCTGTACTGCTTTATTTAATTTCACCTGTTGCATTATTTGAAGCTCAAAATACAGGTTATAAGTAGAAACTTGGCATTTAACCAGACAGACAAGTGTTCAGGTTCTTTGATTTCCTTTGATACACCTTTATAGCTTTATCTTAAGTATTCTATAATCAAACTATTACTCATTTCCAAATATAATTAATAGAACTTATCATTGGCCTTAACACTAGCTTTTATTTCAAAGTAAAAACAAGTTCAAAATGATTTAAGTGTGGTATTATTTGAAAAAAATGACAATTTATTCAGTCATTTATCGACCAATCATTCAGAAAAATAAAATTGGTGACTGATCCTTTTACACAATGAAAACACAAAACCTGGCATCTGCACAAACAAAATTCTGCAATAAACCTGGAAATTCTGGAACTTTCCTCCCAGCCCGTCCTGTTCAATGTTGTGTTGTGTTTCACTGTATGATTAAATTCATTCCAATTACATGTATTTGGAAAGAGTCGAGGAACGGAGCGAGCAGGTCACGTCCCACGACGGAACAGAGCGAGCATGGGCTGAGTCCTGCAGCAGAGCGAACAGGTGATTCCTGGAGTGTGGCGGAGCGAGTCCTGGATGGAGGCCGGCACATGGAGGCAGCATGGCCTCATGCTCTGGGGCCTGCAGGCACAGACTGGAACTTAAGTACTTATGGTCACTTATTATCATTCTGGACTTTTTCACTGTTTCATGCTAATCTATATTCTTTTTTTACTCTGTAACCACACTACATTTTTTTATTCTATAAGATCTGTACCTCGGTACTTATACCTAAGGTGGCACCATTAAAGGTAGCCATTGTAAAAATGTTTCACTGTACTTCTTTACTTCTGTACTAGAGTACACGTGACAACAAAGGATATTCTGGTTATTCTGATTCTGAGGAATCAAGACGGTGTGGGTGAATCAGGTGGTGAAATAGACACTGTGGAGCTGCCAGGCTGCTCAGATTGTTTTTCAATGTTCAGTGCCTATGAGGGACACAAAGAATCTAACTCTAATTTGCATATCAGAAGCTGGTACACAGCAATAATGGAAGAGCTTTCAAGTAATCAATATCTGAACACTGGAGAATCTCTCAGTACTGTAATCCATCCATCCCATTGCCTCGACCTAAATGCTCCACTCCGATTTCCCCATCTGCAGCTTCATTTCTGTTTTGTTTATCTTTAGGTCTAACAAAGGCCTGATGCTTGGCGTTGAGCCACCCCTGGCTGTATTCTGCTTTGGACTGTGTGCATGGTGTGATGTAGTGTAGTGGAGATTCAGTGCCCCATGCTAATGTTCTGGGTATATGGGTTCAAATCCCATCATGGCAGATAGTGAAATTTGAATTCAATAAAATTGAGAATTAAAATCTAGTTTAATGGTGATCATGGGCATAATCATAGCAAAAAATGGCTGTGTCAGCTTTGCTGAATTTCATAGAGGGTTTCTCTTTATGAAACTGAGCAAGTTTTCTCAGGCTTTGATCCCAAATTTGTTTCATTAATTGGGTACTATGCCCCAGTGGCACCTCTCACATTCAACACTAACCCACTTCTCCCACTTGGGTTGGATTAGCCATGGGAAATGCAGGGTTATAAGGACAGGGTAGGACTAAGTGGAATGTTCTTTGGATAATCGGTGTGGTCTCAATGGGCTGAATGGCCTGCCTCCACACTGTAGGAATTCCATGATAATTGGACCCCAGGATCCCTGGCACTGGTGGCATCTTTGATTCCCAACTGTGCATCTGGTTAAGCTTGGCAGTTCAAAGATGCCCTTAATTGTCAATATAGTGGCACAGCAGCCACATCCAATGATTCTCATAGCACATAGGTAGCATGGCTGACATGCATATTCTTACTCCAATGGCTGTTTAAGTTCCTTCTGCAGTGTGTGTTTAAGTACCAGGTCACACAGCTTACCTGCTCTTTTCAACACTCCCTCTTACAACCCTCTAAGTTAGCAGTGCTCAAATATTTTGAACAGACAGGCCACATAGAGCAAAGCATAACCTTACAAGGGGCCACAAGAATATATTTTGGAAAAGTTCATATAATTGTAAATTCAATGGAGCTATTGATTAGTTTTTAACAATGATCAATTTGAAATCAGTTTTATTTATATTTAACATATAATTAGATTTTTATTCCTATGTTCGTGACCATCTCTTTAAAATAGTTTTATTCTTACAGGGCTTGTTATGTTCAATAATGCATTTTAAAAGATGATTTAAAAAAAACAGGAACATCTGCCTGATTAAAATGATTACACTTAGTGAGTTAGTGAGACATCTGAAGCTACCTGACAAAGGAATAAAGCAATGTGTTTGGGAGTTCACTGGCAATCTTTTAATTTTGGGCTAACATTCATAGGAAAACAATGTGCAAGCTAGCAATGACACAGAGTACTCACAGGTCAAAGGTCAGCCAGCAGAATTTGTGATGACCTCAAATTACTCCCTATTACCCTGGAGGCAAGCCTTTCATTGGTTCAGGAATGGGACACCCCTGAATCTGATTCCATCTTTGCTTCTGCCTCCATTCTGCTTCAGGAATTGGCAATTCCAACACCAGTTTATCCCTGACTTGGTGGAATGTATGTGGACATTTGAAGCCCCTGGGTGGTAGGTTGGAAACCTATACTTGAAGTCCCTGCTGCTCTTTCCCAATACTCACTGCCACTCACATCTTCACATTGTTCATGCGGGACCATCACATACAGGAAAGGTTAAAACCATTCACCTTTATTCACTAACCCCAAAAGCAAACAAAAATCAAATGAAAAGAAGCTGCAAACAAAAGAAAAACAGAAATTGCTGGAAAATCTCAGCAGGTCTGACAACATCTGTGGAGAGAAAACAGTTAACATTTTGAGTCTAGTGACCCTTCTTCAAAACTAGAAGCAGCTAGGAAAAGATGGTATTTATGCTGATGACAGGATATTGGGGGAGTGTGGGGATGGGGAGGAATGAGCAAATGGGTGGACAGGGTACCCAGAATGAGAGAGAAAATAAAGCACAGGCAAAGGGATTATTCGCAGTAAACCAGGGAAGAGGAGAAACTGGATAGGTGATAATGGCTTCTATGAGTACATGAAAATGGGTTGGCTGTGCTGAAAGCAACCCTTTTCATGACAGGACCTGAATTTGTGGAGGTGGGTAAGAGACATGGAAGAAGGTATTCATGCTCTGCAATTGTTAACCTCCATGTTGAGTTCTAAAGGCTGTAAGGTTCCCAAGTGGAAGATGAGGCGTTGTTCCTCAAGCTTGTATTAAGCCTCACTACAGCACCGCAGCAGGCGGGAGACAAATATGTTGGCATGGGAATAGGTCGCATGCTGAAGAGGCAGGCAACTGGAAGCTCTGTGTCATTTTTTAAACCAGAACTTAGGTGTTCCGCAAAATGGTCACCCAGGCTGCATTGTGTCTCCCCAGTGGAGAGAAGGTTGCATTATGAGTAGTGAATTCACTAGACTAGATTCAGTGAAGTGCAGATAAATAGAGACTTTACCTGGAAGGTGTGTCTGGGGCCTTGGATACTGAGGAGGAAGTAGGCAAA
This sequence comes from Rhincodon typus, assembly GCF_021869965.1. Taxonomy (NCBI): domain Eukaryota; kingdom Metazoa; phylum Chordata; class Chondrichthyes; order Orectolobiformes; family Rhincodontidae; genus Rhincodon; species Rhincodon typus. Next base: position 23,035,118 of record NC_063367.1, on the reverse strand, counting down.
TATGCAAGTATTACACCTTCTGCGGTTGCATGGGAAAGTGGAGTGGGTGTATGGGGAGGCATTAGGAGTGGAGGAGGAATGGACCAGGGCTTCCTGGAGGGAATGGTCCTGTGGAATGTTGCGAAGAGAGAGGAGGAGAAGGAATGCCTGGTGGTGGCATTCTGTTGGAGTTGGTAGAAATGGATAAAAAAGCTGTATTTGCCTCTTGGGACAGAAACGAACTGCTTGCATGTTCAGCATTAACAATTTTACAGTCAATGAATAATCACTGGACCCAGCTCTTATCTACTGAATATGGGTGTGGAGTTAAGTCCTGTCTGGCTTGCTGCACCTGAAGCTGCTATGCTCTAGCTGCCAAAGATGATATAGTTCCTGCTCAATGTCCTCAGCCTCCTGATGTTCCAGCTCTTCAGTGTCCATCACGTCTTCACTTGTGCAAAGAACAGCATGCTTGGACATTGGATCGCTTTGGACAAAGTGTGCTGCAAACAACAAAAACCTGTTCCTGCCCCACAGAACTCACCTCTTCCTGCCTTGACTCAGTCTTTCCTCCAATGGTCCAGTCCCTTCCCACTTACATCCATGATCTCTCAGCCCTAACCCTAGCCTCAGCCCCAGCCCCAGCCTCAGCCTCAGCCCTCAGCCCTAACCTTAGCCTCAGTCCCCAGCCCTAACCCTAGCCCCAGACTTCAGCCACAGCCCTAGCCCCAGCCCTGAGAACCCAACCCTAACCCTAGCCTCAGCCCCCAGCCTTCAGCCCTCAGACCCAGCCCTAACCCTGGCCTCTGGCCTCAGCCCTTACCCTAGCCTCAGGCAACAGCCCTCACCCTGGCCTCAGGCCACAGCCGCCAGCCTGAGCCTTTGCCTTAGCTCTAGCCCCAAGCATCAGCCCCAGCCCCAGCCCCAGCCCCAAACCTAGCCTCTGACCCTGCCCCTGCCCCAGCCCCAGCCCCAGACACACCCCTAACCCTAGCCTCAGCCCCAGCCCCAGGTCTCAACCCGCAGCCCTAACTCTGGCCTCAGGCCTCAGCCCTCAAACCTTACACCGGCCTCAGGCCTTTTCCTAACCCTAGCCTCAGCCCTAACCCCAGCGCCCAAACCCTAACCTCAGCTCTCAGCCCTTTGATTGCTGACACCATCTGCTCCACCACAGCCCTGGTCAAAGAATGAGATTCATTGTATCTACACTCCACCTTAGTGTGGGGGTAGGTGATGGAATCACCAGCCACGATCACAGAAGGTAGTCCTTGCACCCTGGTAACTACTCTTGCAAACAGCTGGACCCTTAAAAACAATAGGAGTGCTCAAGGCTACAGGCATGATGGCAACTCCCAGGATACTGGATGTATACTTCCTAGAAGTGGCACCAATGATCACAGATCACTTGCATATTGATAGAATGGTATCCTTTTCTATTGATAAACTCAGCTGCATGACGGAATGGTCTTCTTAGCACAACATAGTCTACAGCATCCTGCACCTGGGCCAAGGCAGCAATGTTGCCGATTCTTACTGACCAGGCTGCAGCAATGACATCGTCACCACTGACTCTGCCCATTCTGCATATGGTTGAGCTGTTTTCCAATCATAGATCACATTTAGGAATTGAGAGATCAGGGAAGGCAAAGTTCCTGGTCATCAGGTCCCCCTGCTGAACCTTGTTGGGCAGCACTCACTATTGATCTCTCATATTGTGCTCTTGGAGGTGCAACTGCAACTTTCATTCTTAACTCCGAGTCCTGTCACTATTGTGATGCACATTCTCTCCCCCATCCCCCACCCCCATTAAGGTCACTATGGTGGTAATCCCACATTCTGCATCCTACGTCCTCACATGGGCTACAGGCTCTGTCCTTAATACGAACGACTCTTACAATTCACCACCTGTGACCCCTCAACACCCCAGTTTGCTGACTGATTCCCAGTGTTGAGATCTTCGACTACACAGTCTGCCAGACTGACGATGGCCTACTTCCCAGACTGTAGCAAGTTGGAGCTCTGAATGACCCAAGTGATTTACTGACTGCACTCAAACCCCTGCACCATGAGCAGACTCTGCCTTTGACTTACTGCACTAGGACCCTCTGACTGATGACAGCTCTCCCTGACTTGATGGAGGACTACTCCCCTTCAGCTTCTTCAGACATGGTCAGGTGGTTGATGCACATGCAATGCTCTTGCTCTGTAGGCTGCTGGCAACAATTGTAGGTGCTAGATTGACATAGCAACATGTTCAAGCCTCTTGACTGATAAGGGCTGACAAGTTGCCTGGCTTTGTGTCAGGCCAAAACAAGGCAAGGCAATAAAGAAGTACTTTGAGCCTTTAAGGTCTAGTTGAATGAACAAACACAGACAGACAAGGATGGTGTCAGCATCCAAGAAGGTGCAAAGTGAATCTGTGCTAATATAGTAAGTGAGCAGCCCTGAGTTGCAGCCTAGTTCAATCCTGGAACTACGTACCTGTCCTGCACATGACGTATTGCAGCAGCACTGCAACGAAATGTGGTCCAAAGTGCAGCATTGAAGTGCAGAAGTATAAGTGGATTGGCAATGCACCATATTTTTGCAGTGAGGCTGATATGTTTTGGATGTCAATATGTGTGGACAGGGGGGGTCATGTGGGCAATACCCATGGAATGTGGCATAAGATGTTGATTACTGCTGTTCGAAATGGAGGTCCGGAAGAACAAGTGGCAAGGTGCAGTTACTAGATACCCGTTCACAATCACACGTTGGGAATTCTAGTGTTCAGTTTCTATCCAGAGGATGGTAGAATGGGAGTATGTATTTTAATAAAGTGAGATTAGGTAGTAATCATGGAGATAATCCATGTTAAAAGGGCTTTCACTGCTCACAGGTGAGAATCTTGTCTTGATGTCTGGAGCTTAGCTGGAAGACGTTACCTTTTTGGACTCTGTCAAAAAAGGCCTTGCTGGATATTTCACCCAATTCCCCCAAATATCTTGCCATAGCTCACACCATTCAGATCTGGGAAGATTCTACATCAAGTAATGACTATCATAAAATCCTAAACAAAAACTGAAAGAACTGTGGCTGTTGTAAATCAGGAACAAAAACAGAAGTTGCTGGAAAAGTTCAGCAGGTCTGGCAGCATCGGGTCCGGTGATCCTTTCTCAGAACTGATGGTAAGTAGGAAATTGTCAGTTTACATGCAGACGATAGGGAGGGGGATGAGGTAGGGAGTAAATGATAGGATAAAGGATAGAGCCCAAGAGAGAGAAGAGTAGTTGGATAGACAAAGGAGTTGATAACGATCTGGCTAGGAGGGTGAATAGCTGTTAATGGGGACTGTTAGTGACTAACAATAAGTAGTGTGAGATAACAAGGTGTAGAGCTGGATGAACACAGCAGGCCAAGCAGCATCAGAGGAGCAGGAAGGCTGACGTTTCAGGCCTAGACCCTTCTTTAGAAGTGGGGGAGGGGAAGGGAGTTCTGAAATAAATAGGGAGAGAGGGGGAGGCAGATAGAAGATGGATAGAGGAGAAGATAGGTGGAGAGGAGACAGACAGGTCAAAGAGGCGGGGATGGAGCCAGTATAGGTTAGTGTAGGTGGGGAGTTAGGGAGGAGATAGGTCAGTCCAGGGAGGATGAGGAAGTCAAGGGGGCGGGATGAGACTAGTAGGTAGGAGATGGGGGTGGGGCTTGAGGTGGGAGGAGGGGATAGGTGGGAGGAAGAACAGGTTAGGGAGGCGGGGACGAGCTGGGCTGGTTTTGGGATGCGGTAGGGGGAGGGGAGATTTTGAAGCTTGTGAAGTCCACATTGATACCATTGGGCTGCAGGGTTCCCAAGCAGAATATGAGTTGCTGTCCCTGCAACCTTCGGGTGGCATCGTTGTGGCACTGCAGGAGGACCAGGATGGACACGTCGTCTGAGGAATGGGAGGGGGAGTTGAAATGGTTCGCGACTGGGAGGTGCAGTTGTTTAGTGCGAACCTAGCGTAGGTGTTCTGCAAAGCAGTCCCTACCTTGGTTTCCCCGATGTAGAGGAGGCCACAATGGGAACAGCAGATGCAGTATACCACATTAGCAGATGTGCAGGTGAACATCTGCTTGATGTGGAAAGTCTTCTTGGGGCCTGGGATGGGGGGGAGGGGGGAGGTGTAGGG